>NW_017973629.1:0-8620 GCF_001876935.1 Asparagus officinalis
GTGCATTGTACTCGGCCACGTTATTGGAACACGGATCAGTCAATGAATAAGCTCGGGGCATTACATGCTGTAGGCATCGAAAATTGCCTATAGGTCTCCATGAACGGTTTAGTATTAAAGAGAGACAATGAACATCACCATCCGATCCACAAGAGTCTAATTGACGTCGAAGAACGACTGAAGTGAATCGACGAGCTACGTGAGCTGATAGGATCTCGGAACAACGAAGACCCGGATCAATCGGGAACCCGGCGGTGTTCACAAAAAGGACACTGCCCTTCGTGCCTCGACCACTCTAAAGACAATCCAACCACCAGAGTGGATCGAACTCTTCGTCAAGCATCCAACGCACCTGGAATCACTCAAATCCGAGTTCGGACGAAGAATCTACGGGGAAAGCAATTATACACCTAAAACGGAGTCCCGGCGAGTCGAAACACCCCGGGGGTGTCTAGGAAAAGCCTAGACACCCCAGGGGTGTCTCGGCCAAACCGAGACACCCCAAGGGTGTCTCGGCCAAGCCAAGACACCCTAGGGTGTCTCGGCCAAGCCAAGACACCCTAGGGACGAAACCTTGGTTGAAGCTGGCGTCGTAACACTGGGATAAGCCAAATAAGAATGGCCAGACTCCGACAAGTATAAGAGTATAAACTGCTCCTTAACACTCCGACAAGTATAAGAGTATAAACTGCTCCTTAACACTCCGAAGAGTATACGAGTATAAACTGCTTCTCAACACTCCAAAGAGTATACGAGTATAAACTGTTTCTCAATCCTCCGACCGGTACAAGAGTTTAAACTGCTCCCTGATACTCCCATAGGTATATGAGTCTAAACTATTTCCTATCATTGACGGGAAGTTCCTGGAGGATATTACGCTAATATTCTTAAAGATAACCCGGTCAGATAACAAAGTCAAACCCCGTTCCAAGAAAGAAGCTGGGGGTGGATAACCCAATGTATTGGGAAGTTCCCGGAAGAATACCACATGGGTATTCTTAGGGATAACCCAGTCATTGTGGAATTGACGAATAAGAAATCTACATTCGAACTCTGAAGGTCAGAATATCCCTTCTTATTCTTATTAAAATTCTCTAACTCTTATGAGTTATTTTTGTGAGATAAGATCCAATCCTCTGATAGGTTAATCTTTCCTCACCAAACCATCCGCTGATCAAATCAAACGACAGTGGACCCACCAACATTCCCATCTGCCAGTCATTGGCGTTTCTCAGACTCAACGTGCTAGGTCCTAAACGCCTAACATTAAAGTCTCCCTTTGAGTGGTAATACGAGTTGACACTTTCTTTGCTACCCGTATTCCACTCTCTTCGCTTTCTGGTCAAACCTATAAAAGTTAGGGCCAAAGCCAAAATCCCCTCTCGATTCCTCCAATGAACGAGAGGTCCACCTTCAAATCGAGCGATCAAACCTTCCGACAGTTAGGTCGTCTCAAACTCCTGCTTGGTCAAACATTCATACAGTTAGGGCCACAGCCAAAATCTCCTCTCGATTCCCCCAATGAACGAGAGGTCCACTTCCAAATCGGGTAATCAAACCTTCCGACAGTTAGGGTTATCCGAATTGTTACGATTCTCGGAGTGGAGATCCCACTCTTAGTTTCATCCTTCCGGATTCTGGGGGTGGAGATCCCACCTCGAGTTTCCTTTCCAGCTGTAGATAGAATATAAAATTCTTCCTCTTCAGCACCGGGAGATAGAATATAAAATTCTTCCTCTCCTCGGACCTTTCCGATGCTCGGAGTGGAGAACCCACTCCCAGTTCATCATTCCGGATTCTGGGGGTGGGGGATCCCACCTCAAGTTCCCTTTCCGGCCGAAGATAGAATATATGGCAGGTTGTTATTAATAACACCGAAATCCATGCCTTACACGCATTGGGAAATTCATCCTGAATCCTAAGAAAGGATATGTCGACGCCTAACACGCGTCGCCGGTTTAGTCTTTTACCGATTGAAAAAGACACCAGAGTTCGATTCTGGGGTATTCTGTCCTGAAACCTAAGCAGGGATAAGTCTGCGCTTAACCCGCGCTGCCGGTTAGTTCTTAACCGTTAAAAAGAACACTCGTTCACATATTCAACATTGTGGCAGGTTGTTATTAATAACACCATAATCCGTGCCTCACACGCGTGGGGAATTTTATCCCGAAGCCTAAGTAGGGATAAGTCAACGTCTAATACACGTTGCCGGGTAGCCTATTCCCGTAACAATGGCGAAGTCTACGTATTCAATATCGTAGCACTAAAAGGGTTAACTCTTTTAGCTTAAACGTCACATCGGAACGGATTTAGACAATCCGCATGCTAGCCCGACTCAAACGGTAGTCGGTACAGGCTAATCAAATCCGTTGAAGGCTGGGGATTTGCCAAAAATCCTAAAGTCAACGCCTAACACGCGTCGCCGGGTAGTCTATTCCCGTGAGAAAGACGAAGTCTACGTATTCAATATCGTAGCACTAAGAACGTTAACTCTCTTAGCACAACGTCACATGCGGAACGGATTTAGATAATCCGCATGCTAGCCCGACTCAAACGATAGTCGGTAAAGGCTAATCAAATCCGTTGAAGGCTGGGGATTAGCCAAAAATCCTAAAGTCAACGCCTAACACGCGTTGCCGGGTAGTCTATTCCCGTGAGAAAGACGAAGTCTACGTATTCAATATCGTAGCACTAAGAGCGTTAACTCTCTTAGCACAACGTCACATGCGGAACGGATTTAAACAATCCGCATGCTAGCCCGACTCAAACGGTAGTCGGTAAAGGCTTGTCAAACCCGTTGATGGCTGAGGATTTGCCAAAAATTCTATATATGCAAGTCATTGACGCATCAACTCCACTAGTTGGTCTCGTGACTTGAGCATCCAACAAATTCAGGATAAAATCCACACATGCAGATGAATCAGCCTTAACAGTTGGTCCTGCAGCCCCAACATTTGGACCACCATGCTCCAATACCTTAAGAGCTTAAACTGTGTATACTCCAGCAAACGTACGAGTATAAACTGTGTTAATGGCGATCCGTAAACCCTAGGGTCAACGCCGGTCAACGCGTAACCCTAGGTTCAGAGTCAACGTTCGACGATTCGAAACCCTAAGGGTCAACACCGGTCAACGCGTAACCCTAGGTCAACGCCAGTCAACGCGTTGCAACCAAAGTCAACGTTTGACGATTCGAAACCCTAAGGTCAACGCCGGTCAACACGTAGCCCTAGGTCAACGCCAGTCAACACGTTGCAACAAAAGTCAACGTTTGACGATCCGAAACCCTAAGGGTCAACGCCGGTCAACGCGTAACCCTAGGTCAACGCCGGTCAACGCGTTGCAACAAAAGTCAACGTTCGAGGATCCAAAATCCACACCAATCAAAGTTCGACGATTCAAAACCCTAAGGGTCAACGCCGGTCAACGCGTAACCCTAGGTCAACGCCAGTCGACGCGTTGCGATAAAAAGCCAACACACGGGGATCCGAAACCCTAAGCCAGCACAATGTGGCGGAGGTAGTTCAAACTTTCGACGATCCGAAACCCTAAGCCAGTACAATGTGGCGGAGGTAGTTCAAAGTCAACTCAATGACACGAGCCAAACTCAATTCATCAGCTGCAGACTCGAGACTCCGACGACGGCCAAGCGATAAACGCAGCGCCGGAAGAACTTCGGCTATTCGTCAAAGCATCGGAGACTCCGACGACGGCCAGACGATAAACGCAGCGCCGGAAGAACCTCGGCTATTCGTCAAAGCATCGAATAGATCGAAAATCAAAAGAGTTAAGAGTTGAAGCTAACTACGCCGACTGAAGGCCAGGCCAATCACATCCAAAGTATTCCAGCCTCTTCTATAAAAGAAACGAGTCCGGAACACTTTGGAGGGGGTATCTGTAGGCATCGAAAATTGCCTATAGGTCTCCACGAACGGTTCAGTGTTAAAGAGCGACGATGAACGTCACCATCTGATCCACAAGAGTCTAATTGACGTCGACGAACGACTGAAGTGAATCGACGAGCTACGTGAGCTGATAGGATCTCGGAACAACGAAGACCCGGACCAATCGGGAACCCAGCACTGTTCACAAAAAGGACAACGCCCTTCGTGCCTCGACCACTCTACAGATAATCCAATCACCAGAGCGGGTCAAACTCTTCGTCGCGCATCCAACGCACCCGGAATCACTCAAATCCGAATCCGGACGAAGAATATACAGGGGAACCAACAAAACACCTCAAATGGAGTCTCGGCAAGCTCGAAACACCCGAGGGGTGTCTTGGCAAGACCAAGACACCCCAGGGGTGTCTCGGCATGGCCGAGACACCCAAGGGGTGTCTCGGCCAGGCCGAGACACCCAAGGGTGTCTCGGCCATGGCCGAGACACCAGGGGGTGTCTAGGCCCCCTACCTACCCCCTACATGCTCCTAGAGCCTATAAATAGCCCCCTTGGGCCTTGCTTTTGAGAGGAGGATTTATTACCCTTCGCCGGTAATCACTAAGAAGAGCCGATATCTCGTTTTAGCCGAGATAGACGCTTCAAGCTTCTAGATCTCACGCGGATCGACGAAGCTCTGCTTCTATATCCCTCCGCGGATAGACGAAGCTCTGTCCGATTTATCCGGATCAGAAAGTTTCTAGATCTCACGCGGATCAACGAAACTCTGTCCGATTTATCCGGACCAGATCTGAGTGCCCCCGGTGGTCCACGGATATCGACATCCCCGTCACAGGCAAAAGACCCACGCAAGCAAGAGACGATAAACGGATCTTGCGTTTGTTTGAAGAGAGTTGTAACCTTTTTGTTTTCATTGTGTAAGAGCCTTATAAAAAGGTGATCTTTTTTTGTTTCATTGTAACGATCTAAGTTGTAATGAACACAGCAATGAATACAACAACTTTCTCCGCAAACAAGCTGGCGACCACAGTGGGAGGCAACGGCATCGCAACCGAAGCCGTCAACCGGCATTCAAGATCCGGGTGAATGAAGAGATCGAATACGAGTTTGATCAGCAAAAGTTCGAAGAATACCTCTCTTCCTCCTCCTCCAGATCTGCCTCTCCGAACAGGCGCAGAAAGGTAACCTCTTCCAGAAATATTTGCAGGACCGTCGGCTCGAGGATCTAAAACCCTGTCGCCGCCGCTGCACTCGCACCACGTGACGTCCCCGCGTCGTCCAACGTGGTCGAGACCGCAGATCCGGGCTCCTCCCCTACCGAAGAGGTGGCTTCTGAAGACGCCCCAACATTGTCAAAGAGAGCACGTCAAAGGCGGCGTCAACGCCTTGCTCGTCAGCTGGCCAAAGCTTTGGAGTCGATGGATGGGATCCTCTACACTGAAGATCTCAAGTCCAGACATCACCAAGAGCAACAACGGCAAACAACCAGCCCCTCCTCCAAAGCAGAAACGAACAAATGGGTTCATGTCAAAAGAACCCGTTCTACTCTCGAGGAGCGAATCCAGAAGCGCCGCGCCTTGCTTGTGCACGCCCGAGCCCTTGTGCGAAAAGCACGAGAAATGCAGAAGGAAGAGGCAGTTAAGAGATCGCCGAGATCCAAACGAGTTTAGGTGCCAAAAGCCAAATCAGCACCTAAGGCAAAAGTAGGCGACGTTGCTCTCCGGCCGTCGTCAACTTCAGATCCCGAATCTCCAATAAAGCCCCACCGCAGCGTGGATCTCCTCAAGTTTAGGAATCCTCTGAACAATCATATCGGTGCTCTACCCGAGAATCGAGGAAAAGCGCTTGTTAAGGAAAGTCCCAGACCGTTGAAGGAGCTTCGAGCCAACATCCGGACTGGGGGTCGTACACGATCTCCTAGCAAATTGGTTGCTGCAACGACCCGCTTGGCGGTGCGTGCAAAAAATCAGGAGCCCGTTAAGGTTTCACCCTCACAAAGGTGTGATTCCAAACGTGTGACTCCCGTAGATGCCAACAAGGCAATGGTTACTCAGAAGAAAACACGTCAGACAGACAAACGTGTTATACCTGAGAATCCATGCGAACAGCCGATAGGTTACTCCGACCGCGACGTCGATGAGTTGTACTATCAGGCTGGGGGTGCGAATGAATCTCGAAAGAGAAACACCCGGGAAGCGGATTCTCACTGTCCGTGTACCAAACCCAAATCAGGGCATCTCCACCAAAAAGGATCGGTTGCTCGAGATGATGAATTCCCAGAAGTTACCATCAACATGGTCAACAAGGGAAAATCTCCAATTGTTCCAAGTGGTTCCTACCCTAATTTCTCTCTAGGGAGCAGAGTCAATGCGAGAATAGCTCTGTAGGCATCAAAAATTGCCGATAGGTCCCCGCAAACAGCTCAGTGTTAACGAATGATGATGAACGTCACTACCCGGTTCGCAAGAGTTCGATTGACGTCGGTAAACGACTGAAGTGAATCGACGAGCTACGTGAGCTTATAGGATTTCGGAACAACCAAGACCCGGACCAATTATAGGATTTCGGAACAACCAAGACCCGGACCAATCGGGAACCCGGCAGTGTTCACAAAAAGGACAACTCCCTTTGTGTCTCGACCACTCTACAGATAATCCAACCACCAAAACGGATCGAACTCTTCGTCAAGCATCCAACGCACCCGGAATCACTCAAATCCGAGTTCGGACGAAGAATCTACCGGGAAAACAACCGAATCAACTCAAACGGAGTCTCGGGAGGTCGAAACACCCCGGGGGTGTCTAGGAAAAGCCTAGACACCCCAGGGGTGTCTCGGCCGACCAGGCCGAGACACCCCAAGGGTGTCTCAGCCTGGCCGAGACACCAGGGGGTGTCTACGCCCCCTAGAGGTCCCCTACACACTCTCATATGCCTATAAATAGCCCCCCTTGGGCCTTTGTTTTGAGGAGGATTTTTTTGGAGAGCCTTGGCGAAGCCCTGCTGCAATGGAGAGTGGCCGTGCGCTTCAATAAGGAGAGGAGAGGTCTACATCAGCGCCTTCATCACCCGTTCCCTCTTGGCCTTAGTATTAGCCCTTGGCGTTAATACTAAGAAGAGCTAATACCTCGCTTTAGCCGAGGTGTACGCTTTAAAACTTCTAGATCTCACGCGGATCGACGAAGTTCTACTTCTATATCCCTTCGCGGATAGACGAAGCTCTGCCCGATTTTCTCGGAGCGGATCTGATTGCCCGGTGGTCCACGGATATCAACATCCCCGTCACAGGCCAAAGACCCACGCAAGCAAGAGATGATGAACAGATCTTGCGTTTGTTTGAAAGGAGTTGTATTTCTTTTGTTTTCATTGTGTACCGGTCTTATAAAAAGGCTATCTTTTTGTTTCATTGTAACGATCGAAGTTGTAATGAATGCAGCAATGAATACAGCAACTTTTTCCGCAAACAAGCTGGCGACCACAGTGGGAGCCAACGGCATCGCTACTGACGCCGTCGTGACGCAACCGGCATTCAAGATCCGGGTGAATGAAGAGATCGAATACGAGTTCGATCGACAACAGTTCAAAGAAGGCCTCTCTTCCTCCTCCTCCAGATCCGCCTCTCCAAACGGGTACAGAAAGGTAACCTCTCTCATAAATGTTTGCAGGTCCTTCAGCTCGAAAATCCAAGACCCCGTTGCCGCCGCTGCACTTGCACCACGTGACGTCCCCGCGTCGTCCAACGTGGTCGAGATCGCAGATCCGGACTCCTCCTCTGCACTTGCACCACGTGACGTCCCCGCGTCGTCCAACGTGGTCGAGATCGCAGATCCGGACTTCCCCTCTGCACTTGCACCACGTGACGTCCCCGCGTCGTCCAACGTGGTCGAGATCGCAGATCCGGACTTCTCCTCCGCCGAGGAGATGGCTACTGAAGGCGCTCCAACATTGTCAAAGAGAGCACGACAAAGACGGCGTCAAAGCCTTGCTCGTCAGCTGGCCAAAGCTTTGGAACCGATGGACGGGATCTGCTATAATGAAGATCTCAAGTTCAGACATCGCCAAGAGCAACAACGGCAAACGGCGTCAAAGCCTTGCTCGTCAGCTGGCCGAGGCTTGGGAGCCGATGGACGGAATCCGCTACAATGAAGATCTCAAGTCCAGACATCGCCAAGAGCAACAACGGCAAACAACCAGCCCCTCCTCCAAAGCAGAAACGAACAAATGGGTTCATGTCAAAAGAACCCGTTCTACTCTCGAGGAGCGAATCCAGAAGCGCCGCGCCTTGCGTGCGCATGCCCGAGCCCTGGTGCAAAAAGCACGAGAAATGCAAAAGGGAGAGGCAGTCAATAGATCGCCGAGATCCAAACGAGTTTGGGTGCCAAAGGCCAAATCAACGCCTAAGGCAAAAGCAGGCGACGTTGCTCTCCGGCCTTCGTCAACTTCAGATCCCGAACCTCCGACGAAGCTCTACCGTGACGCAGATTTCACCAAGCTTAGGATTCCTCTGGAGGATCATATCGGCAACGCGACCTCCTAACAAACGGATTCCTGCAACGGCCAGCTTGGCGGTGCGTGCAAAAGACCAAGAGCCCGTTAAGGTTTCACCCTCACAAAGGTGTGATTCCAAACGTGCGACTCTTGCAGGGGCCAACAAGGCAATGTTTACTCAGAAGAAAACGCGTCGGACAGACGAACGCGTTATACCTGAGAACCCATTTGAGCA
>NW_017973629.1:9418-13609 GCF_001876935.1 Asparagus officinalis
GGGTGGCCCCACTAAAAATAACGACGCTGGGGGTGGACCCACCAATGATGATAACACTGAGAGTGGCCGTATTATTCCTCTCGAAAATCATCCAAAACAGGATATAGATCAGGCCGAAAAGATGAAGGATCTCGAAAGAAAAATCGACGCCCTGATGTCTGCACGAGAGGTGAAAAAGACCGGCATTCCGTGTCCTTACCCGAGAAAGTGGGATTTGATCCCGTATCCGGCGAAGTTCAACCTGATCAACTTCACGCCGTTCGGCGGGAAGGGCTCGCCCTCTCAGCATCTAATCTACTTCAAGTCCCACTTGGGGGTGATCGCTGGCAACGAGCCTTTGATGGTTCGGTCATTCGTTGGCACCCTTCGCGGGCCCGCCTTCGATTGGTACCGCCGTCTCAAGCCCGGAAGCATCAACAGCTGGGAGGACCTGGAAAGCAAATTCCTCGCCCATTTCTTCGATGATGACACCGAAGTGTCGGTCAGGACACTCTTCGATATGAAACAAAAAGATGGAGAGACGGTGGACACCTTCGTCAAGCGCTTCCGCAATCAGGCAATGAACTGCAAGGATCCCGTCACGGAGGAATTTATCTTGCAGACCTGTCATAACAATTTGTCCATTAACATCTTGGATGTTATGGGAATAGAGCCGTTCAGTACCTGGAGAGAATTGAAGGTGCGCGGAGAACAGGCCGAACGCTTCCTCAGAAGGAGGAAGGCCGAGAGGAGCCTACCGATGGTTAGCCCTCTGAATTCGAGTCTCGTACCTCATGATGAAAGGGACGCACCTGCAACAGTTATTGACGATAATCAAACGCCACAACAACAGCTCCGAAGACAACAGAATACTTCGGATCGAGAGGCCCAGGAAGAGTACTCGTTCAAGGACGAAGATGTTCCCGCCATCTTCGAGTCTCTTCTCGAGAACAACAAAATCAAGCTCCCGCCCACCATGAATCAGGAGGAAGCTGACGATCCTGCAGATCCAACGTACTGCGCATACCACAGGAGGAGCCTCCATCCCACCAAGGATTGCTTTGCTCTCAAGAATAGCATTCAGACCTTGGTCGAAGCCGGCGTTATAACGTTAGGGTAAGCCAATTGAGAACGGTGACACTCCGACAAGTATAAGAGTATAAACTGCTTCTTGATCCTCCGACCGGTATAAGAGGTTAAACTGCTCCCTGATACTCCAATAGGTATATGAGTCTAAACTATTTCCTACCATTGACGGGAAGTTCCTGGAGGATATTTCGCTAATATTCTTAAGGATAACCCGGTCAAGTAACTGAGAATAATATCCGAACCAGTTCCGCAGAGGAAACTGGGGGTGGACGATTTATGTAACGGGAAGTTCCTATTCTTAGGGATAACCCAATCATTGT
Source organism: Asparagus officinalis (assembly GCF_001876935.1). Taxonomy (NCBI): domain Eukaryota; kingdom Viridiplantae; phylum Streptophyta; class Magnoliopsida; order Asparagales; family Asparagaceae; genus Asparagus; species Asparagus officinalis. Next base: position 10,807 of record NW_017973629.1, read on the forward strand.
GGAATTGGTGAATAAGAAATTCACGTTCGAACTCTGAAGGTCAGAATGTCTCTTCTCATTCTCTAACACTTATGAGTTATTTTTGTGAGACGAGATTTAATCCTCTGATAGGTTAATCTTTCCTCATCAAACCACCAGCTGATCAAACTAAACGACAGGGGATCTATCAACATTTCCATTCGCCCGTCGTTGGCATTTCTCATACTTAATGTGCTAGGTCCTAAACGCCTAGCATTAAAGTCTCCTCTTGAGTGATAATACGAGTTGGCATTTTCTTTGCTACCCGTATTCCACTTTCTGTGTTTTCTGGTCAAACCTATAAAAGTTAGGGCCAAAGCCAAAATCCCCTCTCGATTCCTCAAATGAACGAGAAGTCCACTTTCAAATCGAGTAATCAAACCTTCCGACAGTTAGGGTTATCCGAACTGTTACGATTCTCGGAGTGGAGATCCCACTCTTAGGGTGGAGATCCCACCTCGAGTTTCCTTTCCAGCTGTAGATAGAATATAAAATTCTTCCTCTTCAGCACCGGGAGATAGAATATAAAATTCTTCCTCTCCTCGGACCTTTCCGATGCTCGGAGTGGAGAACCCACTCCCAGTTCATCATTCCGGATTCTGGGGGTGGGGGATCCCACCTCAAGTTCCCTTTCCAGCTGTAGATAGAATATAAAATTCTTCCTCTTCAGCACCGGGAGATAGAATATAAAATTCTTCCTCTCCCGTTTCTCAATCTGTCTTTGCTTTTAGAAAAGACACGATTGTCAAATCCGGGCACTCGATGCACGGGGAATTTTATCCCGAAGCCTGAGTAGGGATAAGTCAACGCCTAACACGCGTTGCCGGGTAGTCTATTCCCGTGAGAAAGACGAAGTCTATGTATTCAAAATCATAGCATTAAGTCTAAGAGAAGCAATTCTCTTAGCACAACGTTACATGTGAAACGGGTTTTAATAATTCACATGCTAGCCCGATTCAAACGGTAATCGGTAAAGGCACATCAAACCCGTTGATGGCTGGGGGTTTGCCAAAAATCCCAAAGCCTATGTCTAACACACATGGCCGGTTAGTCTTTGACCGTAAAAAGGACAAAAGACCACATATTCAACATTGTGGCAGGTTGTTATTAATAACACCATAATCCGTGCCTCACACGCACGGGGAATTTTATCCTGAATCCTAAGTAAGGATAAGTCAGCGCCTAACACGCGTTGCCGGGTAGTCTATTCCCGTGAGAAAGACGAAGTCTACGTATTCAATATCGTAGCACTAAAAGGGTTAACTCTTTTAGCTTAAACGTCACATAGGAGCGGACTTAAACAATCCGCATGCTAGCCCGACTCAAACGGTAGTCGGTAAAGGCTAATCAAATCCGTTGAAGGCTGGGGATTAGCCAAAAATCCTAAAGTCAACGCCTAACACGCGTCGCCGGGTAGTCTATTCCCGTGAGAAAGACGAAGTCTACGTATTCAATATCGTAGCACTAAGAGCGTTAACTCTCTTAGCACAACGTCACATGCGGAACGGACTTAAACAATCCGCATGCTAGCCCGACTCAAACGGTAGTCGGTAAAGGCTAATCAAATCCGTTGATGGCTGAGGATTTGCCAAAAATTCTATAACTGCGAGTCATTGACGCATCAACTCCCCTAGTTGGTCTCGTGACTCGAGCACCCAACAAATTCGGGACAAAATCCACACATGCAGATGAATCAACTTTAACAGTTGGTCCTGCAACCCCAACATTCGGGACCGCGATGCTCCAATACCTTAAGAGCTTAAACTGTGTATACTCCAGCAAACGTACGAGTATAAACTGTGTTAATGGCGATTTGTAAACCCTAGGGACAACGCCGGTCAACGCGTAACCCTAGGTCAACGCCAAGCAACGCGTTGCAACAAAAGTCAACGTTCGACGATTCAAACCCTAGGGGTGGACGCCGGTCAACGCGTAGCCCTAGGTCAACGCCAAGCAACGCGTTGCAAACGAAAGTCAACGTTCGACGATCCGAAACCCTAGGGTGGACGCCGGTCAACGCGTAACCCTAGGTCAACGCCGGTCAACGCGTTGCGATAAAAAGCCAACACACGGGGATCCGAAACCCTAAGCCAGCACAATGTGGCGGAGGTAGTTCAAAGTCAACTCAATGACACGAGCCAAACTCAATTCATCAGCTGCACACTCGAGACTCCGACGACGGCCAAGCGATAAACGCAGCGCCGGAAGAACCTCGGCTATTCGTCAAAGCATCGAATAGATCGAAAATCGAAAGAGTCAAGAGTTGAAGCTAACTACGCCGACTGAAGGCCAGATCAATCACATCCAAAGTATTCCAGCCTCTTCTATAAAAGAAACGAGTCAGGAACACTTTGGAGGGGGTATCTGTAGGCATCAAAAATTGCCTATAGTTCTCCACAACCGGTTCAGTGTTAACGAGCGACGATGAACGTCACCATCCAATCCACATGAGCCTAATCGACGTCGACGAACGACTGAAGTGAATCGACGAGTTACATGAGCGGATAGGACTTCGGAATCACGAAGACCCGGACCAATCGGGAAGCCCGGCACTGTTCACAAAAAGGACAACGCCCTTCATGCCTCGACCACTCTACAGATAATCCAATCACCAGAGCGGGTCAAACTCTTCGTCGCGCATCCAACGCACCCGGAATCACTCAAATCCGAATCCGGACGAAGAATATACAGGGGAACCAACAAAACACCTAAACGGAGTCTCGGCAAGCTCGAAACACCCGAGGGGTGTCTTGGCAAAACCAAGACACCCCAGGGGTGTCTCGGC
>NW_017973629.1:13693-15141 GCF_001876935.1 Asparagus officinalis
GACGAAGCTCTGTCCGATTTTTCGGGACCAGATCTGAGTGCCCCGGTGGTCCACGGATATCAACATCCCCGTCACAGGCAAAAGACCCACGCAAGCAAGAGACCGCAAAACAGGATCTTGCGTTTGTTTTGACAAGAGTTGTAACCCTTTTGTTTTCATTGTGTAAAAGGTCTTATAAAAAGACAATCTTTTTATTTTCATTGTAACGACTAAAGTTGTAATGAATACAGCAATGAATACAACAACTTTTGATGCAAACAAGCTGGCGACCACAGTGGGAGCCAACGGCCTCGCTGCCGAGGCCGTCGTGACGCAACCGGCATTCAAGATCCGGGTGAATGAAGAGATCGAATGCGAGTTCGATCGGCAAAAGTTCGAAGAAGGCCTCTCTTCATCCTCCTCCAGATCCGCCTCTCCGAACAGGCGCATAAAGGTAAATTCTTCCATAAATGTTTGCAGGTCCTTCGGCTCAAGGATCCAAGACCCCGTTGCCGCCGCTGCACTTGCACCACGTGACGTCCCCGCGTCGTCCAACGTGGTCGAGATCGCAGATCCGGACTTCTCCTCCGCCGAGGAGATGGCTACTGAAGACGCTCCAACATTGTCAAAGAGAGCACGACAAAGACGGCGTCAATGCCTTGCTCGTCAGCTGGCCAAGGCTTTGGAGCCGATGGACGGGATCCGCTACAATGAAGATCTCAAGTCCAGACATCGCCAAGAGCAACAACGGCAAACAACCAGCCCCTCCTCCAAAGCAGAAACGAGCAAATGGGTTCATGTCAAAAGAACCCGTTCTACTCTCGAGTAGCGAATCCAGAAGCGCCGCGCCTTGCGTGCGCATGCCCGAGCCCTGGTGCAAAAAGCACGAGAAATGCAAAAGGAAGAGGCAGTTAAGAGATCGCCGAAATCCAAACGAGTTTGGGTGCCAAAGGCCAAATCAACGCCTAAGGCAAAAGCAGGCGACGTTGCTCTCCGGCCTTCGTCAACTTCAGATCCCGAACCTCCGATGAATCCCCACCGCAGCGGAGATTTCACCAAGCTTAGGATTCCTCTGGAGGATCGTATCGGCACTCTACCCGAGAATCGAGGAAAAGCGCTTGATAAGGAGAGCTGGAGATCATTGAACGAGCTGCAAGCCAACACCCGGACTGGGGGTCGTACGCGACCTCCTAACAAACGGATTCCTACAACGGCCAGCTCGGCGGTGCGTGCAAAAGACCAAGAGCCCGTTAAGGTTTCACCCTTACAAAGGTGTGATTCCGAACGTGCGACTCTTGCAGGGGCCAACAAGGCAATGTTTACTCAGAAGAAAACACGTCGAACAGACGAACACGTTATACCTGAGAACCCATGTGAGCAGCCGATAGGTTACTCCGACTGCAACGTCAGCGAGTTGTACTATCAGGCTGGGGGTGCGAATGAATCTCGAAAGAGAAACACCCGGGAAG
>NW_017973630.1:0-15139 GCF_001876935.1 Asparagus officinalis
ATCCTCGAGTGCCTTTTGGCAGGCGTCATCCCAAATAAATGACACACCCTTCTTGTTCAGCTTAGAGAACGGTTGGCACTTCCCAGAAAGATTTGAGATGAACCGCCGAATGTAAGCTAAACGACCTTGCAATCCTCTGAGCTCTCTTAGGTTTCTAGGAGGTTGCAGTTCATGTATCGCCTTCACCTTATCGGGATCGATATGAATCCCTTTAGTGGTGACGACGAATCCCAGGAATTTTCCGCTGGACATTCCAAGGAATGATTTAGTGGGGTTCATCTTCAATTGATGACTCCTCATGAGATCGAACATCGTTTTCAAGTCCTTGATGTGATCTTCTTTATTGCGGCTTTTTACAACCAAATCATCAACGTAGCATTCGACTGTCTTCCTGAGATGTTCTTGGAAAATCTTAGTCATCGCTCGCTGGTATGTGGCACCGGCATTCTTCAGACCGAAAGGCATCACCGTATAGCAGAAGACGCCGAGGGGTGTTCCTCAATGGCTTCCATAATCTGCGGACGAAATCGTCTTTGTTGTTGTTTGACAGGTTTGGCATCCGGCTTGATGTCAAGGCGGTGCATTGCCACATTAGGGTCGAGTCCTGGCATATCTTCGTAGTTCCAGGCGAAGACATCAATGTATTCTCTGATTAGGGCAATTAATTCCTCCTTCTCATCTGGAGGAAGACTACCGCTGATGAATATGGGCTTTGGATTGGCCTCATTGCCCATATTAATTTGGACTACTTCATCTTCGGTTGGTGGTTCTCTCTGTTCGAACCTATCACCGTACTGCATGTTTAGATGATGAACCCATGGGTCTTCCCACGTTGGCATTTGATCGTCATCCTCCAACGTAGATGGATCAACTGTAGTCATGTTTGACATTAAGGATTTGAACATTTCTCCCAAACTGGTGTCGGAATCCTCAGCTGAAGAATCTGGCAAGTACCCCCCCTTAGCTTTGTTAGCAATTTGATCGATAATCTGCCAACCACATTCGTCATCTGATGAAACATAGCCTAAGCCTCGCCCATATTTATAATGATCCTCAGGTCTCCCTTTTGGAACATATACCGCTTTGGCTGGAGTACGAGGACCTCGATCGAAGTATAAACCTTCTCCGAGTGTAAAATCGTATCCCTGCTTTTCCATGAGCTTGCGCGCTTCCCACTTAGGAAATGATCTGGTAACGGAGAGCTTTTTCCTTTACCATAAATTACTTCTTTTGCACCTCCTACCTTGTTCGGGATGATCATGGTTGTTCCGAAAGAATGCTGGAGGCGCTCTTTCGTTACATAAGACGATCGAAGCGGCATATACAAGTCGGTATTATCATACAGCTCTTTTATCACATCATTAAGAGACAAGGAGTACTCTAAATCATGATTTATTTCAATATCAGCAAGTTGCCAGTTACAACCGCCATCTGACGATTGTTCATCGTCAAGATTGATTACAAAGGGTACAATGTCATTTAAAACAAAACCGCCATTGTAATCGAATCCGGCCTCGGAATCAGCTTCTTCTCCGCTGTCCGTGCCTTGGATCGATGGTTCCGTGTCAGATTCGTTACCATAAAGGAGAGAATCGGTGAAGTAATTCTCATACCCTTTGAATGGTTGCTTATCTGCGACCACCGTCCTGACCCTTCCATCAGTGTCGACCTAACTGTAGGAAGGTTTGATCGCTCAATTTGTGGACCTCTCGTTCATTGGGGGAATCGAGAGGGGATTTTGACTGTGGTCCTAACTGTAAGAAGGTTTGACCAAGTGGGTGTTTTGAGACAATCCTAACTGTAGGAAGGTTTGATCGCTCAATTTGTGGACCTCTCGTTCATTGGGGGAATCGAGAGGGGATTTTGACTGTGGTCCTAACTGTAAGAAGGTTTGACCAAGTGGGTGTTTTGAGACAATCCTAACTGTAGGAAGGTTTGATCGCTCAATTTGTGGACCTCTCGTTCATTGGGGGAATCGAGAGGGGATTTTGACTGTGGTCCTAACTGTAAGAAGGTTTGACCAAGTGGGTGTTTTGAGACAATCCTAACTGTAGGAAGGTTTGATCGCTCAATTTGTGGACCTCTCGTTCATTGGGGGAATCGAGAGGGGATTTTGACTGTGGTCCTAACTGTAAGAAGGTTTGACCAAGTGGGTGTTTTGAGACAATCCTAACTGTAGGAAGGTTTGATCGCTCAATTTGTGGACCTCTCGTTCATTGGGGGAATCGAGAGGGGATTTTGACTGTGGTCCTAACTGTAAGAAGGTTTGACCAAGTGGGTGTTTTGAGACAATCCTAACTGTAGGAAGGTTTGATCGCTCAATTTGTGGACCTCTCGTTCATTGGGGGAATCGAGAGGGGATTTTGACTGTGGTCCTAACTGTAAGAAGGTTTGACCAAGTGGGTGTTTTGAGACAATCCTAACTGTAGGAAGGTTTGATCGCTCAATTTGTGGACCTCTCGTTCATTGGGGGAATCGAGAGGGGATTTTGACTGTGGTCCTAACTGTAAGAAGGTTTGACCAAGTGGGTACTTTACGTCCAGACTCTAACAGAGAGAGTGTTGAGTGCATAGACATGGTGAGAATGGGAGTTCTTATTCATTACATTGCTGTGGTTTTGGGAACTTCCCGTTACATAAATCGTCCACCCCCAGTTTCCTCTGCGGAACTGGTTCGGACATTATTATCAGTTAACTAACCGGGTTATCCTTAAGAATATTAGCTTAATATTCTCCAGGAACTTCCCGTCAAAAGTGGGGAAACAGTTTAGACTCATATACCTATTGGAGTATCAGGGAGTAGTTTAACCTCTTATACCGGTCGGAGGATTGAGAAACAGTTTATACTCGTATACTCTTTGGAGTTTTGCCGTTCTCAATTGGCTTACCTTAGCGTTATGACGCCGGCTTCAACCAAGGTCTGAATGCTATTCTTGAGAGCAAAGCAATCCTTGGTGGGATGAACGACCCTCCTGTGGTATGCACAGTACTTTGGGTCCGTAGTGTTGTCAGCTTCCTCCTGATTTGTGATAGGTGGTAGCTTGATCTTGTTACCTTCAAGGAGGGATTCGAAGATGGCTGGAACGTCTTCGTCCTTGAAGGAATACTCTCTTTGGAGTCTCGGACCCGAAGTCTTTTGCTGCCTTCGGGATTGCTGTTGTGACGCTTGATTAGCACCACCAGTAGCTGCAGGTGTTTTGCCCTTACCACGAGAGGCGAAATTTGAGTCCAGCGGATTAACCGTCGGTTGGTTCCTCTCGGCCTTCTTCCTTCTAAGGAATCGCTCAGCCTGCTCCCCTCGGGCCTTCAGATCCTTCCAAGTGTCAGACGGTGCTGTTCCCATTGCTTCCAACACGTCCAACGCAAGGTTGTTGTGGCAAGTTTGGAGGATGAATTCCTCTGTGATCGGGTCCCGGCAATTCATCGCCTTGTTCCGGAATCTTTTGACGAAGGTATCGACTAACTCTCCGTCCTTCTGCTTCTCATCGAGCAACGATCCGATAGATATCTCGGTGTCGTCGTCGAAGAAGTTGGCCAGGAACTTGGTCTCCATGTCATCCCAGCTGTTTACGCTGCCTGGCTTGAGGCGGCGATACCAATCGAAGGCGGCTCCGCGAAGAGTGCCGACGAATGACCGCACCATCAGAGGCTCATTACCAGAGATCACCCCCAAATGCGATTTGAAGTAAATCAAATGCTGGGTAGGTGAACCCATCCCATTAAACGGCGTGAAGTTAATTAGATTAAACTTCGCCGGATATGGGATCGATTCCCATTCTCTTGGGTATGGGCAAGGAATGCCTGTTTTCTTCGTCTCTTGAGCGGAAATTAGTGTGTTGATTTTGCTCTCGAGGTTCTTGATCTTCAGGTTTTCGCCGGTTTCTTCGCCAGCATTCTCATTACCACCCCCTGCGTTGACGGGAGGATCATTGGTGTTACGAGCATTTGTATCCTCATCTTCCACATTAATCGGGTTACGATGATTCTGCTCGCCTTGTTGGTTCGCCAATGCTTGGATCTGTTGGTCATGCATTTCTCTCATCTGCTGCATGGCCATCTCCATCTCAAATTTGAAACTTTCTTTCTGCTTAGCCAAAGCGTCTTCAAGCATCTTGGCCATCTGCTCCGCACTTATCATCAGGGCCTCGCGGGGTTGTCCCTCGCTGGATACTGTATTATCTGATGCCACCGCGGAGCCGGCATCAGATTCTTCATCTTCTGAAGGGCGTCTTGTCCGAACCCTACCATAGGTTGCTCGTTCGATGGTTCCGGACTGTAGACGGGTTCTAGGTCGGGAGGCTCTTAGAATCGACTCGAAATCTTCTCGTGCCGATGTCCCTTTGCTCGTCATGTTGGTGGTGACCCTCGGAAATTCTCCGTCTTCAATCACCCTTCTTCTTCGTTGGAAGCGCCTAGGCCTTGGTTTTGGCGTCTCCGCACTGAGTCTTTCAAAAACTGAAACTCTTTCGGGGACCGCCTTAATGCAATTGCATTCAGACAATACCGCCAGAATGAGTTTGGAACAGGGACATTGAATTTCCTGTTCTCGAGGACTCCTCTTCCTGCAGGAATGTTGGCTAATTGCGCGATAGTACAACTCGTCATTTTGACAGTCGGAGTAACCTATCGTGTGCGGGCACGCCTTCTCAGGTATAACACTATCACTATCAGATGATAATGTTTCCATCTGAGGGTGACTTGCCTTCTTTGGGCTTTCAAAAGTTACCCGCCTCAAAACATGCCTTTTTGGTCGTGAATTTTCGGCGTGCTCTTGGACTTCAATGCGCAAATTGGTGCGCGCAGCTGCCTTGAGCTCTTTGTCATGCTGGAGGTGACGGCGACCCCCAGTATATTGAGTCGTTCTGGGCTTCTTCATCGGGCCCAAACGCTCGTGAATTGGAGCTTTGCTTCTCACGTCAGGAATTGGACCGAGGCGCTCCATAATTGATTTCTTCTTGCGGGATGACTCGGCATGATCTCCCGGAGAAGTTATTGGGATTAACGGCAACTTTGGTTGATTCGCCGGAGTTTGACCTTGCTTAGAAGGTTGCACTGGTTGCTTTTTGGTCTGAGTCGCCACTTCAGACTTAGGCTTCCAGACTTGGCGCGTTGGTGGTGGCTTCTTCGCCTCCTCCTTTTGCAGCCTTCTACGGGCTTCCTGAGCTTGAGCTCGTGCTTGCGCTGACATCGCGAGGCGCTTGCGAATACGCTCCTCGAGCGTCGAACGGTTCCGTTTGACGCGGACCCATTCGTTCTTTGGCGGCTTGGAAGAGTCACCATTCATTGGTGGTTGAGGCTGTTTGCCTCTTCTGTTCTTCAACTCCGCGTCGTAGCGGAATCCGTCCGTAGACTCCATCGCCTTAGCAAGTTGCCGCGCAAGGCGTTGACGACGCCTCTGGTGGTCTCTCTTTGAGAGAGTCACAACACCCTGAACAGTGGAGGCGTTGGCGGGAGTCGGGCTGACCTGGTTGGAGGTCGGTGGAATTTCATCTGACGCAACTTCGGCGTCAGTTGGGTTGAGAGCTTCGTGGGCTTCCCGAGCAGCTTCAAACCAACGAGCTTTTCTCCCGGAGGAGAACTTCTTGGACTTGCGGGGGGAGGTAGATCCGGACGAGGACACATACTCCTCGTACTTCTGCTGGTCGAACTCATACTCGACCTCCTCCACGACCGGGATCTCAATCCGCGGCTGCGACGTTCCGATCTCGGCAGCGAGATCGATGGCTCCCACTGTGGTCGCCAGATTGTTCGCGTGGAAAACTATTTTCTTCATTGAAATAATTGTCATCTTGGATTACAAATATCCGGTCTTTTATAGATCCGGTTACAACTAAATCAAAGAAAAAAAATAAAAAAAATTACAACTTTCCTCTTGTGAACAAATCGCGAGCTCCTGTTTTGCGGTCGCTCGCTTTGGTGGGTTCTTTGCCAACGCCGGGGTTAATCCGTGGACCACCGCGCGATCTAGATCCGGTCGGATCTACACGATTATACGGGTATTATTCCACGAAGGGAATAATAGCCAGGGAGGATTGATTCACCAAGGAAACAATCGTCCAGATCTCGGGATCTAAGACCAAGCTTAGATCCGGAGTGTGATATCGTGTAAATCCGCTTCTGAGTTCGAGTCCGAAACTGATCATGATTCGATCGTGATTCGTCCGAGTCTGTTCTCGGTTGGATGACTCGTTGATTCTTTGACACTTGGCTTGATTCCAAACGCGTATGGATGCATTCCGTCGCTTGCGTGCGATTCGTCGATCTCGTCGCCTCGTTGGTTCGTCGGTTTATGCCGAACTGTGCTAAGGGACCTATAAGCAATTTTATATGCCTACAGATACCCCCTCCAAAGTATTTCAGTCTCGTTCTTTTATAGAAGAGCCTGGAATACTTTGGATATGATCGTCCCCACCTTTAGTCGGTGTAACGGGACCTTTGGAATGATCTCCGTTCTTGATTCCTTCAATCTTCCAGGTTATTCGGTGCTTTGTCGAATATCTGTAAGAGTTCCGGTGCTGCATTTATTGTCTGACCGTTTGTCGGAATTTTGAACTTTGAAGTCGATTCCTGATTTCTAATTTTTAGCTGACCATCGATTGTGGCGTCGAGTCTTTATGTACAACAAATTCCTGGGATTCGTCGTCACCACCAAAGGTATTCACATCGACCCCGATAAGGTAAAGGCGATTAATGAATTGCAGCCTCCGAGAAACCTCAAGGAACTCAGAGGATTGCAAGGACGGTTGGCTTACATCCGCCGGTTCATCTCGAACCTCTCAGGAAAATGTCAACCATTCTCCAAGCTCGCAAAGAAGGGCGTGTCTTTCGTATGGGATGAGGCTTGTCAAAAGGCTTTCGAGAGTATTAAAGAATATCTCTCAAAACCTCCTGTACTCGTTGCACCGAAATCGGGCAAACCGTTCTTGATTTATGTCAAGGCGACGAGCCACTCATTAAGTGCATTACTTGCACAAGATGACGATAACGGTCATGAGCAGGCAGTATATTATTTGAGCCGAACCATGGTAGGCGCCGAATCTCGATATTCTATGATTGAGAGAGAATGCCTCGCCTTGGTGTTCGCTATTCAGAAGATGCGGCATTATCTGGTCGGGCAGACCATTTATGTTATCTCTAAAGTTAATCCGGTTCGAGTATTCATGACTCAACCCGCTTCCATGAGCTGGCGATTAGCAAAATGGGCCTTACTCTTGTCCCAATACGACTTACATTTTAAACAACAGAAGTCAGTAAAAGGACAGGCCATCTGTGATCTCCTGGCAGCTAATCCAACTACGGACACCGCCGAGATATATGACGATCTACCCGATGAAGCCCACGAAGTCAACGCAACTTCGCACCAACAAGTGTGGCGTTTGTACTTCGATGGCGCTTCGCGAGCAACTAATGTAGCAAGTGCTCCTGGAAGTTCTAAGATTTCTTTCGGAGTGGGAGTTGTCTTAGTTTCCCCAGGAAAACATGTGATGCCCCGAGCCTACTCGCTAACTGAGCCATGCTCGAATAATGTAGCAGAGTATAACGCATTGATTATAGGACTCAACTTCGCTAAGGAGCTGGGGGTTGAATATCTCGAGGCTTTCGGCGATTCTCAACTAATAGTCAAGCAAGTCCAAGGAGAATATGAAGTCCGAAGTCAGGATTTAATTCCATACCATAGAATCATTCGAAGGATTCTTTATCGAACATATTCCACGACTACAGAATACTTATGCAGACGCGTTAGCAGCATTGGCCGTGTCACTGGTGCAGCCTCCCGAAACAGAGCAGTTTGTTACGGTAAGAACTCACCAACTTCTAATACCGTTTTACAATGAAGATGCCAAGGAAGAAGAGGTTCAAGAGGCGCACGCTACTCAAATCGAGTTCGAACCACGAGATTGGCGTTTCCCCATCATCGACTACATCTTGCATGGAATCTTGCTAGAAGATGTAAAGGAAAGAGAGTCGATCCGGCGAAGAGCACCAAGATTCTACTATAATACGGAGAATCGAACGCTATACCGCAGGGGGTACGATGGGTTGCTATTGCGTTGCCTATCAACCAAAGAAGCTGAAGAGGTCCTTAGGGAGGCGCATGAAGGAGAGTGTGGCGCTCACCAACCTGGTCCCAAGCTCTACGATCGCATCAGGAGAATGGGGTATTTTTGGCCTTCCATGATGAGTGATGCAATTGCATATGTCCGAAAGTGTAATGCATGTCAAATACACGGGAATTATGTGCACCAACCTCCGGAGCATCTGCATCCTTCGGTTACGTCATGGCCGTTCGAGACTTGGGGAATGGACATCGTTGGCCCGATAAATCCCCCATCAGTCAAAGGCGACCGGTTCATCTTGGCAATCACCGATTACTTCTCCAAATGGGCTGAAGCAGTTCCACTCAGAGAAGTTAAAACGAGTAATGTCATTGCATTCATCAAGCACCATATCATCTACAGGTATGGTGTTCCAAGACGAATCATACATGACAACGGTCCTCAGTTTGTCAGCAACGCCTTCATAAGGTTCTGCGAAAAGTTTAAAATTCAGGATATCTCGTCGACGGCTTATAATCCTACAGCGAATGGATTAGCTGAAGCCTTCAACAAGACTATCATCAAACTCTTGTCAAAAATCGTGAAAACTAATAAACGAGACTGGGATGACAAGCTTGGCGCGGCTCTATGGGCCTATCGGACCACGGTGCGCACACCAACGGGAGCGACCCCGTATTCACTGGTATACGGATGTGAAGCTGTTCTTCCATTGGAGATCCAAATACCATCTCTTCGGATCGCTCTTTCAACCCAGATGACGACCGAAGAACAACATCAGAAACGCCTCGAAGAACTCGAGAGGCTTGATGAAGAGCGCCTGGAAGCTCAACAACACATTGAATTTTACCAAGCTAGAATCTCTCGAGCCTTCGACAAAAAGGTTCGACAAAGGAGTTTCAAAGAAGGAGATTTGGTTCTAGCTGTGAAACGGCCTATGATCCTTAACTCCAAGAAGAAGGGTAAATTCGAACCCAAATGGGAAGGACCATTCGTAGTAGAGACAGTCTACTCGAGTGGCGCATATCGCCTTGTCACCAAAGACGGCGACCGGCTCATGATGCCGATAAACGGCAAATTCCTGAAAAGATACTATCCTTAGTATCTTTTTGGATAACCAATGCATCGGGAAGTTCCCGGAAGAATACCACATGGGTATTCTTAGGGATAACCCGGTCATTGTGGAATTGACGAATAAGAACTCTGCATTCGAACGCTGAAGGTCAGAATGTCTCTTCTTATTCCCATCAAAATTTTCCAACTCTTATGAGTTACTTTTGTGAGATGAGATCTAATCCTCTGATAGGTTAATCTTTCCTCACCAAACCATCCGCTGATCAAATCAAACGACAGTGGACCCACCAACATTTCCATCTGCCAGTCATTGGCGTATCTCAAACTCCAGTTTGGTCAAACCTTCCTACAGTTAGGACCAAAGCCAAAATCCCCTCTCGATTCCTTCCATGAACGAGAGGTCCACTTGAAACAGTCAAACCTATAAAAGTTAGGATTGTTTCCGATCTCGCTTAGTCAAGCCTACACATGGTCAAGACTAAAGTCGAGTCACTCCTTTTCGATAAACGAAAATCCACCTTTGTCCCCTTTTTCCACCAAACCTATAAAAGTTAGGGTTGAAATTGGGTCTTCTCCTCAATGAATGAGGGGTTCTTTGGGTTCAAATGACCAATCCTATAAAAGGTAGTGTCGTTCGAACTTTTCCGATTCTCGGAGTGGAGATCCCACTCTTAGTTTCATCCTGCAGGGCCGAGACACCCCATGGGGGGTGTCTCGGCCATGGCCGAGACACCCCAAGGGGTGTCTCGGTTTTGGAGCCGAGACACCCCCCTAGGGGGTGTCCTCAACCAGCCCCCTACCCCTCTCCTTTTCCTATAAATAGGCCCCTAGGGCCTCCATTCTCTTGGCCTTGGTTTTGGGAGAGAAATTTCAGATCTAGAGCTTTAGCCTTTGAGATCTGAAATTCCAGAGAGGAGCGGCGAAGCCCTGCCGGAGGAAGGAGTCGGGGTTTTCTAAGAGAGCGGCGAAGCCCTGCCGGATTGAGGAGTAAGGATTTCTTCATCAGCCCTTCATTCACCCCCCTTCTTTTCCCTTAGTGTTGCCCTTAGCGGTGATACAAAGGAGAGCTAGTGCCTCGTTTTAGCCGAGACATAAGCTTTACACCTCTGAGATCTCACGCGGATCGACGGGGTTCTGTTTCTATATCCCTTCGCGGATAGACGAAACTCTGCCGGATTATACCGGAAAAGAGATCTTGAAGAGTCGGCGGTCCACGGATATCAACATCCCCGTCACAGGCCAACAACCCACGCAAGCGAGACCGCACCAAACCGGGACCTCGTGTTTATTTTCGTTTAAGTTGTAATATCTTTTGTTTTCATTTTATTCTGTTGTAACGCTTGAAGTTGTAACAGATCTCAAAAAGAGAATATCAATGAAAACAGCGACTTTTACCGAAAACAAGCTGGCGACCACAGTGGGAGCCAACGATCTCGCCCCCGAGATCGTCGTGACGCAACCGGCCTTCAAGATCCGGGTGAATGAAGAGGTCGAATACGAGTTCGACCAGAAGAAGTTCGAAGAATACCTCTCCTCTTCCTCCTCCAGATCTGCCTCCCCGAACCGGCGCAAGAAGACATCCGCTTCCAAGAACGTTCGTGGGACTTCCAACTCAAAGAACCAAGAGCCCTCCGCTGCCTTTGCACCACGCAACGTCCCCATGTTGCTCAGCATGGTCAAGACAGCAAATCCAGCTCTCCCATCAACCTCAAAGGCGATGGATGATGCAACTCCGATTCTGTCCAAAAGGGCACTCCAAAGGCGTCGTCAACGCCTTGCTCAACAACTCGCCAAGGCCAGGGAGTCAAAAGATGGAGTGCGCTATGCAGAGGACTTGAAGTCAAGGCAGCGACAAGAGCAACGGCAAGCAATCAACCTCCCCTCCAAAACAGAAGCGAGTGAGTGGATCCGTGTCAAGAGGAACCGCTCCACGCTCGAGGAGCGAATCAAGAAGCGCCGTGCTTTACTTGCGCATGCCCGACTCCTCCTAAAGAAGGCGGAAGAAATGCAGCAAGAAACGGCGGTCAAAGCGCCGACCACAAGCAAACGGGTGTGGGTTCCCAAATCGAAACCAACACTTCCAGCAAAGAAGGGTGAAACCATCGCCCAAAGCTCCTCCAAATCAGGTCATGTTTCTACTATCCCGGCACCTTCAACGGCGCCAAGTAAGAAAGGGGATCATTCAAGATCCCAGGTTCCTTTGACAGGTCACCTCGGTCCCTTACCGGCGAATCGAGGTAGAGTACCCGTCAAAGAACGACTGGGACCATTGAAAGGTCCCCAAGTTTCAAATCAGACTGGGGGTCGATTTAATCCCCCCAATAAAGAAAACAAAGGGAAAGCCCCTATCACCGACCGCATCGGATTGCGAGTCGAATTAAAAGAGCCCGTTCAGTTCATACGCTCACAAAAGCGTAAGATTGAACGGGCCACTCTTGATAAAACTAACCAAGTGTTGCATTCCCAAGGGGAAGCACACTCATCTGAAGATGAGAGTGTTATACTAAGGGACACCCACCAACACTCTGTAGGGTGCTCCAGCTATCAAGCTGATGAGTTGTACTACAGAGCTGGGGGTGTGGGTAAATCTCGAAAGAGATATGTGCAGGATATGAAGTCCCAATGCCCGTGTGCAAGTATCATCAAGACGGTGCTGTCGGAATGCCGCTGCAACAGTCCCCCAAGAAGAATCTCGGTGTTCGAGAGACTCTCCAAGCCGAGGCATTTCCACAAGAAGAAATTGCTCCGCCAAAAAGACGAGTATTCAAGAGTGTCGGTCAACATGACCGGCCGAGGGGAATCAACACCACACTTCAGCATAGAACAGCTCGCTGAGGTATCCCGGTGTATAGCACGGATGCGGCCCGGAACCAGCGGCCGGAAGGGCTACCAAAGAGTACCAAAGGGCCTCTCTCTGGAAGAAGAAGAATCAGATGCTGATTCAGATACCTGCTCCGCCGTCGCATCAGATGACACGGCTTCAAGTGCGGGCCAGCCGTACGAATCACTCATGATCAGTGCCGAACAAATGAACAAAATGCTTGAAGACGCCCTAACTCGGCAGAAAGAAGCTTTCAAATTCGAGATGGAAATGACCCTACAGCGGATGAGGGAGATGCACGATCAGCAACTCGCAGCTTTGACAACTCATCAAGAGGAGCCCACTCGACCCAATCATCAGAACCAAGAAGAGAATGAACGGGAAGGGAATAATGTCATTATTCCTCCTGTCAACAACGACAACGGAAGTGGTCCGGTAGATGATAATGCCAAAGAAGACCACATTACCTCTCCCCAAAACCACTCGAAAATAGAAACGAGTGAAGACAAAAAGATGAAAGACTTGGAGAGCAAAATCAATGCATTGATGAATGCTCAAGAGGTAAAAAGGTCAGGTATACCGTGTCCATATCCGAGGGAGTGGGAATCCATTCCATATCCGGCAAAGTTTAATCTCATTAACTTTACGCCGTTTGATGGAAAGGGTTCCCCTACCCAACATTTAATCTACTTCAAGTCTCATTTAGGAATTATTTCCGGAAATGAGCCCCTCATGGTGCGGTCATTCGTCGGCACTCTTCGCGGAGCTGCCTTCGACTGGTACCGCCGTCTCAAGCCCGGAAGTATCAACGGCTGGGATGACATGGAGGACATGTTCTTGACCAATTTCTTTGATGATGACACCGAGGTTTCGATCGGCACGCTGTTCGATGAAAAACAGAAGAATGGCGAGACGGTTGAAAACTTCGTGAAGAGATTCCGGAACAAAGCTATGAATTGCAGGGACCCGGTCAGCGAGGAATTCATCCTCGAAACTTGCCACAACAATTTAACATTGGACATCCTTGAAGCCATGGGAACGGCACCGCCAACGACCTGGAAAGACTTGAAGGTGAGAGGGGAAAGAGCCGAGCGACTCCTCAAAAGGAAGAAGGCTGAAAGGGGCCAAATACCAAACAGTGTCCCACAACAGAAGAACTTTACCCCTAGGGGTAAGGGGAAAACACAAGCAAATGCTGTAGATGCGAATCAAGTGTTTGAGGTGCAAGCACAGCCGCAACAGCCACAGCAGCAACAGAGGGCGCCTCAACAATCGAGATGGCAACAACAGCCCCAAAGGCAAAAGGCCGCGGAGCCGAGGTTCCCAAAGACCTACTCGTTCAAGGAGGATGAAATCCCGGGTATCTTCAAATACCTCGTTCAGAACAACAAGATCAAGTTGCCACCGATTCAGGATCAAGAAGATGCCAAGAGGATTAATGATCCGAAGTACTGTGCATTCCACAGAGCGGTGCACCACCCCACCAAGGTATGCTATGCTCTTAAGGACAAGATCCAGGCTCTCATCGACGTCGGAGTCATCACAATGAAGCAGCCGAAGGAGAAGAAAGTGGGTGCGAACGCAGTCACGATCGGCTTCGGCTCCTTTCCCGTGAGCCAGTTCCAGCTTGAGCCGGTGATAAAAGCAGCGGTGAAGACGGTGAATGATGATCCTCACCAACAGCGCCAGAAAGGGCTCGTGCCACACACAACCCCAAATGGTGAGATTCTGTGGGTTCATCCGGACTTGATCACAGATGAGCAATGGACCGGATCATCATCAAAAAGAAAGTCAAAAGGAAAAGGGAAATCTTGTTATGGAGCTTCTGCCATTCCAGGAGAAGAGGACGACAAAATCCCAACCTTTCCACTGTCTGAAGACGAACAGGAGGTCCTTGCAACTCGGAGCGGTAACGAGTATCATTATAAGTACCCGGATGCTTCTGAGCAACTAGGTACCAAAACCCCTCCCTCCAAAACGTTGGCAGAATTAGGAATCTCAGCAATTCCCCCAACACCCGCATCTGCGGAGAAAGTCCAGCAAAAGGAGAAGGGGAAAGAGCCTCCGCAGCAAGAAGCCCAGAACCCGAGGCAGTCTCGATTCAATCATCCGATTGGGAGAGACAAACCGGGAAATGCGAGCTCTCCACCCCATTTCGACATCATGGCGCAGTTGGCCAATATCCCGGCTAGGATAACCCTATACGAGCTGTTGCGTCTTTCCAAGGATACAAGGAAAGCATTACAAGAGGCCTTGAGCGACTCTGAAGCTTTCTTAACTCGAATCAAGCCATCTCCTGAAGGACCAGAGCCGTCAGCTCAACACTGCAATCTCGTGGCGCATCATTTTCCATGCATCTCTTTTACCAAAGAAGACATGCAGACGAAGAACTCAAAGCATGATCGGCCTTTGTATTTCACCGGGCACATTGGCTCCAGCACGGTCAACCGGATCCAAGTTGATCCGGGTTCTGCTGTTAGCATCATGCCATTCCGACTGATGCATCATCTCGGAATCCCGACTAGAAAACTAGCCTCCACCGGCACTACGATTTTACGGATTCAACACCAGTGGGTCCAGACCCTTGGGGAAGATTCGAATCAAATGCCAGATTGGGGATTTAAAATCAGAAGTTACTTGCTATGTGATTGACGCAGAAACATCCTATAACTTACTGTTGGGTCGACCTTGGATCCACGGTAACCTTATAGTCCCGTCAACTTTGCACCAGTGCCTCAAATATGTGGACACAAATAATGAAGTCAAGACGGTGGTCGCGGATAAGCAACCGTTTAAGGGATTGGAGAACTATTTCACCGGCCCAAGGAACGGACAGCGGGGATGAAGCTGACACCGAAGCTGGGTTTGATTATGATGGTGGTTTTGTACTTAATGACATTGTACCCATTGTAATCAATCTTGACGATGATAAATCATCGGAAAGTAGTTGTAATTGGCAACTTGCCGAAGAACTATCAATAAACGATGATTTAGAGTACTCGATGTGTCTTGATAATGTCACTAAAAAGCTTTATGATAACCCTGATTTGTATATGCCTCTTCAATCATTTTGCATGACAAAAAAGCAGGTATAAGATCCATGCGGAGCAACACTTGTCATTCCCGCGGGAATAGGGGGTGGAAAAGAAGTCGTCTACGGAAAAGGAAAAGAAGCTCCGATACCCGATCAC
>NW_017973631.1:0-10608 GCF_001876935.1 Asparagus officinalis
CATGAACTGCAACCCCCTAGAAATCTAAGAGAACTCAGAGGATTGCAAGGGCGTTTAGCTTACATTCGGTGGTTCATCTCAAATCTCTCTGGGAAGTGCCAACCTTTCTTTAAGCTAAACAAGAAGGGTGTGTCATTTATTTGGGACGACACCTGCCAAAAGGCACTCGAGGACATCAAGACATATCTGACAAATCCTCCTGTTCTAGTTGCACCAAAATCAGGTAAACCGTTCTTGATTTACATCAAGGCGATGAACCATTCGATAAGTGCTTTGTTAGCACAAGACGATGATAATGGTCACGAACAGGCAGTGTCGGACCTTGGTAGGCGCAGAGTCTCGATATCCGATAATTGAGAAAGAATGTCTCGCGTTGGTGTTTGCAGTGCAAAAGATACGGCATTACTTGGTGGGACAGACGATTTACGCTATCTCCAACGTTAATCCCGTGCGAGTATTTATGACGCAACCAGGTTCGATGAATTGGCGGTTGGCAAAATGGGCCATCCTCTTGTCCCAGTATGATTTGCATTTCAAACAGCAAAAATCGGTCAAGGGACAAGCGATTTGTGATCTTTTGGCGGCAAACCCGACCGCAGATGCGGCAGAAGTATATGATGACTTCCCGGACGAAACCCACAAGGTTAACACTACATCGCACCAGCAAGTATGTTTCGATGGTGCGTCGAGAGCAGTTAATAAGGTAATAACCCCGGGAGGTCATACAGTTTCCTCTGGGGTTGGAGTTGTCTTAATCTCCCCGGGGAAACATGTGATGCCTCGGTCTTATTCATTGACTAGTCCGTGCTCCAATAATGTAGCCGAGTACAACGCGCTTCTCATTGGACTCAGTTTCGCCAAAGAGCTGGGGGTCGAATATCTCGAAGCTTTTGGAGATTCGCAATTGATAGTCAACCAAGTTCGCGGTGAGTATGAAGTCAGGAATCCAGACTTGATCCCATACCATCAGGAAGCCATCAGAATGGCCGAAACTTTTGAAGAATTCTTTATCGAATATATCCCTCGTCTCCAGAACGCTTATGCAGATGCACTGGCGGCACTAGCAGTATCACTGGCACAGCCTCCCGAAGCTGAGCTGTTAGTCACAGTACGGACGCATCAACTCTGCGTACCCATATACAGTAGGAATATTGAAGAGGAAGATGACGGAAACGTAAACGCCAAGGAGGTGAATTCAACTCAAATTGGGTCTGAGTCCCGAGATTGGCGTTTTCCCATCATTGACTACGTCCAGTATGGTATTCTGCCAGAAGACGTAAAAGAAAGGGAATCAATTCGCCGAAGAGCGCCAAGATTCTTTTATAATGCCGAGACCCATACGTTATACCGTAGGGGATACGATGGTTTATTACTCCGATGCCTTTCGAACAAAGAAGCAGAAGAAGTTCTTAAGGAAGCACACGCAGGAGAATGTGGTGCACATCAGCCCGGTCCTAAACTGTATGATCGCATCAGAAGGATGGGATACTATTGGCCCACAATGGTTCGTGACGCAATCGAATACGCACGAGAATGCCACGCTTGCCAGATACATGCGAATTATATGCATCAACCGCCAGAGCAGTTGCACACATCGACCACATCATGGCCGTTCGAAGTATGGGGCATGGACATTGTTGGTCCTATTTTTCCCCCCTCAGTCAAAGGCGATCGATTCATTCTGGCGATCACGGATTACTTCTCAAAGTGGGCTGAAGCAATTCCGCTTAAAGAAGTAAAGACGAACAACGTCATCAATTTCATCAAGCATCATGTCATCTACAGACACGGCGTGCCAAGAAGGATCATTCATGACAACGGTCCGCAATTTATAAGCAACGCCTTCATCAGATTTTGTGACAAGTTCAAAATTGAAGACGTTTCATCAACACCTTATTATCCCGCCGCGAATGGATTAGCGGAGGCGTTTAACAAGACGATCATCAAGATCTTGTCAAAGCTCGTGAAGACCAATAAACGAGACTGGGACGATAAACTCGGTGAAGCACTCTGGGCTTATCGCACCACCATACGCACGCCTACGGGAGCTACCCCGTATTCGCTGGTATACGGATGTGAAGCTGTGCTACCGCTGGAAATTCAGATTCCGTCCCTTCGGATCGCCCTCGCAACGGAGATGACGACGGAGGAACAACATCAGAAGCGTCTCGAAGAGCTCGAGAGGCTGGATGAAAAGCGTTTGGAGGCTCAACAACACATCGAGTTTTACCAAGCCAGGATGTCAAGGGCTTTTAACAAAAGAGTCCGACAGAGAAGCTTCAAGGAAGGAGATCTGGTCCTCGCTGCTCGCCGACCAATAATTCTCACCTCCAAGAAGAAAGGTAAATTCGAACCCAAATGGGAAGGACCGTTTGTAATAGACACAGTCTATTCAAACGGCGCATATCGCCTGATTACTCAAGAGGGCGCCAGGCAATTAATGCCAATAAATGGGAAGTTCCTGAAAAAGTACTATCCCTAGTACATTCAGGATAACTCATTTACCGGGAAGTTCCTCGAAGAATATTACACTTAATATTCTAGAGGATAACCCAAAATCATTGTCACCACCAAAATCCCTCACTGATCAATTTCAATTGACAGTGAGTCCACCAAAAATGTTTTTCTGGCCCTCTTGATTCTTTCCATGAACAAGAGGTCCACTTTCAGTTCGGAGTCCCTTTTCGATAAACGAAAGAACTCCTTCCCTTTTTCTCTTTGGTTAAACCTTGTTCATGGTTATAACCGGAGTTGAAAATACCACTTCGATAAACGAAGGACCCATTTTCAGTTTAGATAACTCATCCTATAAAAGGCAAGTTTATCTAAATTTTCCAGATTCTCGGAGTGGACACCCCACTTCTAGTTTCTTCTTCGCTGGAAATAGAATATAAAATTCTTCCTTTCCAGAATCAGGGAATAGAATATAAAATTCTTCCTTCCTTGTCTGTTGGGTTCGCCTTCACCCTAAAAGAAGACCGGGAAATAGAATATAAAATTCTTCCTTTCCCGCACCAACCTTTTCTAAGAATCTATCAATCTAGGATTCATCCTAGGAAGTTTATCCCGAATCCTAAGCAGGGATAAGTCTGCGCCTAACACGCGCTGCCGGTTTAGTCTTTTTCCGCACAAAAAGACACCAGAGTCTGATTCTGGGGTATTTTATCCTGAAACCTAAGCAAGGATAAGTCTGCGCTTAACCTGCGCTGCCGGTTAGTTCTTAACCGTTAAAAAGAACACCCGTCCACATATTCAACATTGTGGCAGGTCGTCATTAATAACACCAAAATCCATGCCTTACACGCATGGGGAATGTCATCCTGAATCCTAAGAAGGGATATGCCGACGCCTAACACGCGTCGCCGGTTTAGTCTTTCGCCGTAGAAAAAGACACCAGAAGACCAGTCTGGGGTATTTTATCCCGAAACCTAAGTAGGGATAAAGTCAACACCTAACACGTGTTGCCGGGTAGCCTATTCCCGTAACAATGGCGAAGTCTATGTATTCGACATCATAGCACGAAGTCTAAGAGAATTCATTCTCTTAGCACAACGTTACATGCGAACGGAGTTAGACAATCCGCATGCTAGCCCGACTCAAACGGTAGTCGGTAAAGGCTAATCAAACCCGTTGAAGGCTGGGGGTTAGCCAAAAATCCTAAAGTCAACACCTAACACGTGTCGCCGGGTAGCCTATTCCCGTAACAATGGCGAAGTCTATGTATTCGACATCATAGCACGAAGTCTAAGGGAGTTCATTCCCTTAGCACAACGTTACATGCGGAACGGATTCCGACAATCCGCATGCTAGCCCGACTCAAACGGTAGTCGGTAAAGGCTAATCAAACCCGTTGAAGGCTGGGGGTTAGCCAAAAATCCTAAAGTCAACACCTAACACGTGTCGCCGGGTAGCCTATTCCCGTAACAATGGCGAAGTCTATGTATTCGACATCATAGCACGAAGTCTAAGGGAGTTCATTCCCTTAGCACAACGTTACATGCGGAACGGATTCCGACAATCCGCATGCTAGCCCGACTCAAACGGTAGTCGGTAAAGGCTAATCAAACCCGTTGAAGGCTGGGGGTTAGCCAAAAAATCCTAAAGTCAACACCTAACACGTGTCGCCGGGTAGCCTATTCCCGTAACAATGGCGAAGTCTATGTATTCGACATCATAGCACGAAGTCTAAGGGAGTTCATTCCCTTAGCACAACGTTACATGCGGAACGGATTCCGATAATCCGCATGCTAGCCCGACTCAAACGGTAGTCGGTAAAGGCTAATCAAACCCGTTGAAGGCTGGGGGTTTGCCAAAAATCCTATGAGTATTATGGTCAATCATTTCAAACGTGATGAGGAATCATAATAAAGATAAAGATAAAAACCAATTCCACTAAAGAGAATCAAATGTCAAGGTTTTCAGCAAATAAAATCATACATCAAGCCCATGGCTAAGAATCTGCTGACTGAATTCAGATAACTTCTCGTCATAAGAGCGTCTAAGCTCCTCCTGCAACTCAGCTCTAACAGACTCTTCGTTCGCAGCTAAAGTCCTCACAGCATCCTCCTCTGTCTCAGCCAGTCTCTGCTTCAAGGACTTCAGCTCATCAGATAAAGCAGCATTTGCTTGCTGATTCTGCATCTTTGTGTCTTCCTTCTCACGGAGTTCTCGTCGGAGCTGATCTATCTGAGAATCAAGCTCCTCGAGGAAAGAAGATCTAGTGGCGAAATCAGCCTCAACTCGATCTATGCGGTCCCGCTGCACCTGAATCTCGAGCTCAGCAACCATCCGAGTACTGCGCCATGTCTGTAAGCGAGCATCCAACTCGGCAGCAACGAATGAAGAGGCACCTGTATCCCGGAGCTCATGAAACATCTGAAGCTCACGCTCTAAGCGATCAAGGTCATCAACCATAGCCGTCGCTAGATCCGGACATCCTATGTCCCTAATCAAGTTTATCTTGGAATCGAGGTAGGGCTTAAATTGGCGAAGAGAAAGTCCGTCGTGGAGGAGTTTGCCAATTATAACAGTCAGGGAGGAGAAATAAGAGCGGACTTCTACGCTGATGATGATCTTCTCAGGGTCATCCCCTGATAACAACTCCTTAACGAGGATATGAAGCTGAGAAGGAAGCCCTACACAAAGAAGAGAAGTTCGTCAAAAGCCTCAATGAGGAAATGAACGGCATCGCTCAGCTAATTAAATTATACCTCCTTCCCCTCGAGTCACTGGGGGTGATGGAGATGTAACAACTGTAGCTGCATCGACTGGTGGAGTTGGTCGCACAGCCGGCTCAACATGGTCTTTCTCAACAAAAGCTCCTGTCAAATTCAAAACAGAATTCGCAGAGGCGTTACATTATAGCTGCATTAGTCAAGGTCGACTAGTCCTATAATCAACTCAGCAGGAGGCACATACCTTCAAAGGAACCATCCTCAGGATTGTTAGCAAATGCGGACTCAGGAAACATGTCTCCAGGTAGCTGGTCATCAATCTGAGGTGAGCTATATATGTAGTGCATCATAGGAGTGTCCGCAAACAGGCTTCCCTCGTCAAAATCGTCGATGGAGAAATCTGACATAAAAGAATATAAGTGCCAAAGAATAATGAAGAGACTACAACTAATGGAAATGAGTTACCTCTCACGGGTGCATCAGCCTCTTCGTTTCCAAGGTTCGCCTCCTGCAAATTATCTGAAGGAGCAAGGAGTAGAGGACAGTTAGAGGATACACAAATTCATTAATGTATTATCTAAAGAAATACGCTGTCAGTGATAGATGTACCTTGACTCACAGAATCTGGTCCTACACTGATCTCCTCCCTAATGTCAGCAACCCCTGTAGACTTCTCTACAGGGGGTAGTGGGTCAGACTCATCGGGAGATAAGGGAACAGGATCGGGACTCATCTCATCCTCCCCACGCACTCCTATATAGAAATGGAAAAGCATGAGTCAATGTTCAGAATAACCAAGAAAATGGTTCAAAGAGTAGACGTTACCTCTGTCACTAATAGGGTCATCTCCAGCCAGATCCATGTCAGATGCTCGTGAAGCTACACGAGGTTTGCGGGCCAATCTCTTCCGCCTAGCAATAGGGATCGAAGGTCTCGCCTGAGGAGGAGGACGGAAATCTTCATCCTGA
Organism: Asparagus officinalis; assembly: GCF_001876935.1. NCBI lineage: Eukaryota > Viridiplantae > Streptophyta > Magnoliopsida > Asparagales > Asparagaceae > Asparagus > Asparagus officinalis. Next base: position 6,143 of record NW_017973631.1, read on the forward strand.
TCAACTGTGGTATCTGGAACATCAAACCATAGTCAGTTTCAACACTTCTGGAAGATAGAAGAAAAAGATGAAGTGCAAACCTCGCTCGGAAAAGTCATCGTAATCTTCGGGATCCCCGCCCGAAGCCTCGTCTGTGGAATGGAATGTCCTCTGTCCCTCTTCGTCAATCCGACGAGTCTTGTTCCGTATCCTCTGTGCCCGGGCGTTTTCCCGAATCCTGCGGGAATCAACCTGGGAAGCTGCCTCAGCCTCTAACTCTGCGATTGGCTTCACAGGGATAGTCTTGTTGGCTGCTAACAACCATTTGCAGCTCAAGAAAGTAAGGTTCAACTGCCGGTCAGCACTCGGGAGACTAAATCTAACACCAGTACAGCCAGTCACGGTCCACAACCAAGCGCGGAGACCGTCTATCAAACCACTATGAGTACGAAGCTGCTGACGAGGATTCCCAATGTAAAGCTGGTCATAGCCAAACTGGCGAGCGAATCGGCACGGTAGATATGGTTCGATGAAGCACTGATCCCTCACCCGGAAAGTCAGATAGCCGGGCCTAATATTCACTAGCCAGTTGAAGCAGCCGATGTCTAAATAAGTCCGGTACTCTCTAGGCCTCTCATCATCTATCAAGCATTCACCATATCGACCGGAGAACTGCGGAAAACAAGTAGAGAATGCCCAACACTTATGGACCTGCAACTGCTGTCTGACATCAGAAAATCCGCGGCCCTCCCACCTGCCATTCTCAAGCAACTGTAGCAGGGGAACAGAATGGTCTGTGGCGTTCGGCACCGACATCATATCCGAGCGATGAAGGACAAACCAGGCCATCAGATAAGCGTACGGGAGCTCCACCTTAAGCGTGGGAATCTGACCTGGTAAATCGGTCTCCTTCCGTGTGAACGCACTGGAAAGCTGTCGAAGTCCTCGGTGAATATTAGCCACCATCACCGGAAGAAGTGAGAGTTCCTTCTTATAGGCGAGCTGAACTGCTGGGTAAAGTACCTCCAAGGGCAAGGCGTCGCCAGACTGATATGGAACCACGCACTTTTTCAACCAGATAGCAAGAAAGCCAGCAAGAAGTGTCATTGGTCGAATTGGTGCGGTAGCGTGCCACAAGAATGACTTGAACTTGGTCTTCGCAGGAAAGCCACCCTCAGGACCGCCGGTGGTGTAAGATTGAGCGCCGATCTTCTTCAGTAGACTGTTCACCTCTGAAGGAGTGAATGGGGCCAGCTCACAAATATCCTCGCCATGAGTGCTCTCCAGATTCTTGAACAAGTAGTTCGCAAATTGTTTCAGACTCACACATACCTTGGTCCTCTTTGCTAAGGGCTCCGACTGTGCCAAAGCAATATGGTAATGACAAGTGAGGTCCCATAGAGTCTCATAACGGTCAGGCATGCGATCTTTTAATTGGCTCAACTCATGACTGGAAGGAAAGTACTCCTGGTATAGCATCTGTCCCATGGACAAGCCAGAAATCCTGTGCATCTCGTGAAGAGCCAAGCCTAACTCCCCCTGCCGGGTCAGAAAAGTGTTCGAGTCTGGATTATATAGCTCGAACAAAGCACAGAAATGTCTCAAACTGATAGGCAAGCCATACACGGTGGCACGAACGGCTGCATACAAACCGCAAGCATGCAACTCCTCGCCCCATCGGCTCAAGACGTATGTCGTCATGCGGCTCCACCAAGACTTGTCCGAAGAGTGGACCCAACCGTAAAACCTGTGACGTGTCGCTGGCATCTCCCGTCCCAGAACAGCGAGACGATTCCTCAAGGTGGAAGCGGTAGCAAGGAACTCGTTACGTGGTGGTTCGTCCAGCCCCAATACACCAGGACGCAATCCGGTAACACGACTTCTGCACGAACCAGGAACCGCCGAATGAGTGATATAGCCGCAATGGACACTCATATGATCCTCTGTCAAGCGCCACGACATCTCCCGTGTCACAGCCTGACATCTGAGCTCAGTCAATGAACGATGCCGAGGAATCTCCGGCAAGTATATGAAGCCATTGCCGGTCTTGTGAAGCCAATGCTCAGCACCAATGAATACGGCTTCTGGGTCATCGACAGAATCACCAAATAGGAAATCGCTCTTTCGAAGAGGCTGAGTAGAGCTGGCGTCCTTCACAAAAGGCGCATCTGTGATTAGCTGGCGAATAGCTCGATGACCACCTTCCCTCACCACTTGGGCAACCTCAGTCGACGTGTCCGAAGCAAACTGAGGGGTAGCTGGAATAGGGGAAGGATCGTTGGAGTTCGAATAATGCTCGCCACGCCGTCCATATATTGCGTGGGACGGGAATGATCCAGAAGGGTACCCCACTGCAAAATAGACAGTTAAACACTGGTTAGTCTCGATTATAAAAGGAAATTGAACTCATCTTACAAATAGCTAAGATAGAGTCATTGCCTTATAAAGGGTGAGACGATTTGGCCACATTGTGCAATCACAAAACAGGGTATGTCGACAACATATCCCTGCCTTATAAAACGCAATGTAGTGTCAAATCGCCCCCTTTAATTTTGAGATATGGTTTTGACCAAGCAAAACATATCTTTGAAGCGTCGATCCTCACCAAGGAGAATCAAGGCTCTTCCCGATTGCCTCGCCAAGGAGAACAACGTGGGGTTTAAAAAAGGGTCAATTTACAAATTTATAAGAAAAAAGGGTTTATTTGCAAAAAGTAGCTCACCAGCATAAGAGGGAGGCGCGCCATCAACCGACATGGCAGGGGAACGACCTCTCGAGGCGCGAGACATGACGGCCTGCAAAATAACTCAAAGGGTTAGATTCAAAAAATAATTTCAGCCCTAATTTTTGCATAAAAACCCCTCAAAATTGCATTTTTACCCCCCTGAAAGATTAGCTCGAGGCATCAAATCACACCCTCAACCCTCACATATAACCCCACAAATGCATGAATTAAATTGAGCATGAAAAAGATCCAAATTGTGGAAGATTTACCTGAAGAAAGGCTCGAGATCCAACGAAGATGAGACCTTTTAGGAAACTTTCACCACGTGCTCGAGGGGTCTGAGAGGAATTCTAAAAAATGATTTTTTGAAGGATCTCTCAGTCAAAGATCAAAAGGAAACCCAGATCTCGGATAAATATCAAAGTTTCGAGGAGAAAAGACGCTCGAGGGAAGAGAAAACTCAAAAAGGAGGAAGAGGGGGGGGCCGGCCCTAGAAGAGAGGAGGAAGAGAAGAAAAAAGAAGCCAAAAAACCCTCTTTTATAGCCTTAAACCAGATCTGGCTGAACCAGACCAGACCAGACTGAACCAGACCAAGCCAAATTGGACCAGACTGAGCCAGAATGAGCCAAATTGAGCCAGAATGAGCCCAATTGAACCAGATTGAACCTGGCTGGACTAGACCAGACCAGAGTGAGCCAGAATAGGCCAGATTGAACCAGATTGAGTTAGATTGGACCAGTTTGGGTCAATTTCGAACCAGTTTGAACCAAATTCGAACCAGAATTCAAATTGGAGCTAAATTAAGCATCGAAACGAATTCAGATCAATCAATGGTTCGATCCCTCACCTAGTTAACCCCTCTCCCACATATTGGGAAGGGTCAGAAAGATTTTGAGCCCAAATACTGCCTTTTTTGAGACATCTTTGGACCGGTTCTGATCATTTGAGCACGGAAATACTCCAATAAGGTATACGAGTATAAACTATTTCCTATTGTTGTTGAGAAGTTCCTGGAGAATATTTTTCTAAAAATATTCTTAAGGATAACTCAATAACACGACGTCGGACAACGTGTCACAAGTGAGGATTCAACACCGACAATCGAGCGTTAGTTGCACGTCGAACCAACCAACACGAGTTAAAGATTGAAAAAATCAGGAATCGACTTCAAAGTTCAAATTCCAACAACGGTCAGACAATAAATGCAGCACCGGAACCCCTACAGGCATTCTACAAAGCACTGAATGGCCCGAAGGATTGAAGGAATACAGAACAAAAGTCATTTCCAGGTCCCGTTACACCGACAAAGGGTAGGGGCAATCATATCCAAAGCATTCCAGACTCTTCTATAAAAGAACGAGGCTGAAAAGCTTTGGAGGGGGTATCTGTAGGCGTATAAAACTGCTTATAGGTCCCTTGACACAGCTCGGCGCGATGATTCGACAAATCGACGAACGTTCAAGCAACGAAACGAACTAAAGAGGCTACAAAGCTAACGAACTGCATGTGAACAACGTTAGTGGTTCGGGGAGTCGACGGGTCTTCCAACAAAGTGGATTTGAACTCAAACACCGACTGAGTTTACTGCCAAATCCGGAATCAAGTCAACAAATCAACAAAACAACCGAACAACGGACAAAACAACCGGAAACAACGGAAAACGACAAAACCAGCGCACCTGGGGGAACTCGGCCCGAACCGAACCACCCTAAGGTGGCTCGGCCCAAGCCGAGCCACCCTAGGGTGGCTCGGGGGCCGAGC
>NW_017973631.1:13500-15137 GCF_001876935.1 Asparagus officinalis
CCGACCCGCGCAAGCGCGGGTCGGATTGGTCCGACCCGCGCAACCGCGGGTCGGATTGGTCCGACCCGCGCAACCGCGGGTCGGATTGGTCCGACCCGCGCAACCGCGGGTCGGATTGGTCCGACCCGCGCAACCGCGGGTCGGATTGGTCCGACCCGCGCAACCGCGGGTCGGACTGATCCGACCCGCGCAAGTGCGGGTCGGATTGGTCCGACCCGCGCAAGCGCGGGTCGGACTGATCCGACCCGCGCAAGCGCGGGTCAGACCAGTCTGCCGCGCTGTTTTGACCCCCTGATGTGTATTTCGACGGTTTTAACGGTTTTCTCGAGATCTTTTCAGTTCCAGAGGTTCTTAACTGGCTTGAGATCATCCCCAAACGTGGTTAGGCTGTTGTCAACTGAAGATAGAGCCAAATCACTTGTTCTCATCCAAATAACCGCATTCGGGGTCTATAAATATGAGTCAAAGGCCTCCATTTTTCAGGGGCGATTGATTATCAAGACGAGGAGGTGCTGCCGGATTGTGGAGTCAAAGGAGCACGAATTTCAGCGAGGGTTGACAGATCTTGGCGAGTTCTTCGGCATAAAGAAGGAGAGTTCGAGAGATCCGACGCCCGTTCCCGTCCGTCCCTTGAGATTAGGCTTGGTCTTAATCTCGAGAAGAGCCCTGATTTCGCTTGGTCGATCTCAGCGCTTCAAATCAAATACTTCCTCGACGAAGGAGAAGTTCTGCCGAATTTTCCATCAACCGGATCCAGATCTAAGGCGGTCCACGGATAAACCCCGGCACAGGCAAAGATCCCACGCAAGCAGAAGACCGATAAACGATCTCTGCGTTTGTTTTGACGAGAGTTGTAAACTTTTGTTTTCATTGTGTAAAAGTCTTATAAAAAGACAATCTTTTTTTTGTTTTCATTGTAACGATCGAAGTTGTAATGAATACCGCAATGAATACATTAATTTTCGACGCAAACAAACTGGCGACCACAGTGGGAGCCAACAGCTTCGCTTCCGGAGCTGTCGTGTCGCAACCTCGGATCTGCATCCCGGTTGAAGAAGTGGTCGAGTACGAGTTCGACCAACTGAAGTTCGAGGAATATCTGTCGTCCTCCTCCTTCAGATCCTCCGCCTCTCGCAAGCGAAGGAAGATCAACGCCCCCGTTGTTGCGCTAGCTGAACCTTACAACGCCCTTCCGGTCTCCAATGAGTCCGGATCTGCAGATCTGAACTCCTCCTCAATCAAGGAGTTGAGTACAGAAGGCGCGCCTATTTTATCAAAGAGAACTCGTCAAAGGCAGCGCCAACGTTGTGCGCGCCAACTCGCTAGAGCCTTGGAGTCAATTGACGGGATCCGTTATGAGGCGGATCTGAAAATTAGGCAATGCCAAGCACCCCAACAGCGGACAAATGCCCTCTCCTCCAAATCACCAACAAGTGAATGGGTACAAGTCAAAAGGACCCGTTCAACTCTTGAAGAGCGGATCAAAAAGCGTCGCGTACTGCTTGCGCGCGCGCGAATTTTTGCGCAAGAGGTCAAAAGATTGCAGAGGGAAGAAGTGGAAAAGAAGCCACCTGTAGGGTGAATATTTGATTTCCCGAAAAAGGGAGTTTCGTTTGTATTTATAAGAAAGCTTATTA
>NW_017973632.1:0-15135 GCF_001876935.1 Asparagus officinalis
AGCTACTCCGGGAGATCATGCAGAATCCTCCCGAAGGAGAAAGTCAGTCTTGGAGCGCCTCGGTCCACTCCCCGAGGAGCGAAGCATAGCTCCAATCCAAGAACGTTTGGACCCACTACGAAAGCCCCAAACAACGCAACATGCTGGGGGTCGCCCCAAGCGCACTACTTTGCGCATTGAAGTTCGGGAGCCCGTTGAGGATTCACGCCCACAAAGGCGCGTTTCGAGACGCGTGACTCTCGAAAGCCCGAAGAAGGTAATTCGCTCTCAGAAGGAAACGTTATCGTCTGATGATGATTACGTTATACCTGAGAAATCGTGCCAACACACGATAGGTTGCTCTGACTTTCAAACTGACGAGCTGTACTATCGTGCTGGGGGTACGAGCAAAGCCAGAAAGAGAAGTCCTCGAAGGCTAGAAACTCAGTGCCCTTGTTCAAAGCTCATTCGGGCGGTACTGTCTGAGTGCAACTGCATCAAGGTAGTCCCAGAGAGAATCTCAGTGTTCGAAAGGCTTAATACCGAAACGCCAAAACCAAGGCATAGGCGTTTCCGACAAAGAAGAACGGCGGTTAAAGACGGAGAATTTCCGAGGGTCACCGCCAACATGACCAGCAAAGAGACATCGACACAGATTGATCTCAAATCGTTTCTGGAAGCGTCCCGGCGTGTAACCCGTCTGCAGTCCGGAGCCATCGCACGAGGAACTTATGGTAGGGTTCGGACAAGATTGCCTTCGGAAGATGAAGAATCGGATTCCTGCTCTGCTGTCGCATCGGACAATACAGTGTCCAGCGAAGGACAACCCCGCGAGTCATTTATGATAAGCGCGGAAGAAATGGCCAAAATGCTTGAAGACGCTTTGGCTAAGCAGAAAGAAAGTTTCAAATTCGAGATGGAGATGGCCATGCAGCAGATGAGAGAGATGCATGAGCAACAAATCCAGGCATTCAGGAACCAACAAGGTGAACCAAGTCACCGTAATCAGGTTGTTCAGGAAGAAGAGCACACGGATAGGGATGGAGCTCATAATGCCGATAACCCTCCCATCAATGCAGGGGGTGGTAACGAGGAGGCCAACGAGGATACAAGTGAAGACTTGAAGATCAAAGATCTCGAGAGCAAAATCAACACATTGATCTCCGCTCAAGAGACGAAGAAAACAGGCATTCCCTGTCCATACCCACGAGAATGGGAATCGATCCCCTATCCGGCGAAGTTCAGTTTAATCAACTTCACGCCGTTCGATGGGAAGGGTTCCCCCACTCAGCATTTGATTTATTTCAAATCGCACTTGGGTATTATCTCCGGCAATGAGCCTCTGATGGTGCGGTCATTCGTTGGCACTCTTCGCGGAGCCGCCTTCGATTGGTATCGCCGCCTCAAGCCAAGTAGCGTGAACAGCTGGGACGATATGGAGACCATGTTCCTCGCCAACTTCTTCGACGACGACACCGAGATATCTATCGGATCGTTGCTCGATGAGAAGCAGAAGGACGGAGAGTTAGTCGATACCTTCGTCAAAAGGTTCCGGAACAAGGCGATGAATTGCCGGGACCCGATCACAGAGGAATTCATCCTCCAAACTTGCCACAACAACCTTGCGTTGGACGTGTTGGAAGCAATGGGAACAGCACCGTCTGACACTTGGAAGGATCTGAAGGTGCGCGGTGAACAAGCCGAACGTTTCCTCCGAAGGAAGAAGGCCGAGAGGAACCTACCGACGGCTAATCCTCTGGACTCAAACTTCGCCTCTCGTGGTAAGGGCAAAACACCTGCAGCTACTGGTGGTGCTAATCAAGCGTCACAACAGCAATCCCGAAGGCAGCAAAAGACTTCGGGTCCGAGACTCCAAAGAGAGTATTCCTTCAAGGACGAAGACGTTCCAGCCATCTTCGAATCCCTCCTTGAAGGTAACAAGATCAAGCTACCACCTATCACAAATCAGGAGGAAGCTGACAACACTACGGACCCAAAGTACTGTGCATACCACAGGAGGGTCGTTCATCCCACCAAGGATTGCTTTGCTCTCAAGAATAGCATTCAGACCTTGGTTGAAGCCGGCGTCATAACGCTAAGGTAAGCCAAATAAGAACGGCAAAACTCCAAAGAGTATACGAGTATAAACTGTTTCTCAAATCCTCCGACCGGTATAAGAGGTTAAACTACTCCCTGATACTCCAATAGGTATATGAGTCTAAACTGTTTCCCCACTTTTGACGGGAAGTTCCTGGAGAATATTAAGCTAATATTCTTAAGGATAACCCGGTTAGTTAACTGATAATAATGTCCGAACCAGTTCCGCAGAGGAAACTGGGGGTGGACGATTTATGTAACGGGAAGTTCCCAAAACCACAGCAATGTAATGAATAAGAACTCCCATTCTCACCATGTCTATGCACTCAACACTCTCTCTGTTAGAGTCTGGACGTAAAGTACCCACTTGGTCAAACCTTCTTACAGTTAGGACCACAGTCAAAATCCCCTCTCGATTCCCCCAATGAACGAGAGGTCCACAAATTGAGCGATCAAACCTTCCTACAGTTAGGATTGTCTCAAAACACCCACTTGGTCAAACCTTCTTACAGTTAGGACCACAGTCAAAATCCCCTCTCGATTCCCCCAATGAACGAGAGGTCCACAAATTGAGCGATCAAACCTTCCTACAGTTAGGATTGTCTCAAAACACCCACTTGGTCAAACCTTCTTACAGTTAGGACCACAGTCAAAATCCCCTCTCGATTCCCCCAATGAACGAGAGGTCCACAAATTGAGCGATCAAACCTTCCTACAGTTAGGATTGTCTCAAAACACCCACTTGGTCAAACCTTCTTACAGTTAGGACCACAGTCAAAATCCCCTCTCGATTCCCCCAATGAACGAGAGGTCCACAAATTGAGCGATCAAACCTTCCTACAGTTAGGATTGTCTCAAAACACCCACTTGGTCAAACCTTCTTACAGTTAGGACCACAGTCAAAATCCCCTCTCGATTCCCCCAATGAACGAGAGGTCCACAAATTGAGCGATCAAACCTTCCTACAGTTAGGATTGTCTCAAAACACCCACTTGGTCAAACCTTCTTACAGTTAGGACCACAGTCAAAATCCCCTCTCGATTCCCCCAATGAACGAGAGGTCCACAAATTGAGCGATCAAACCTTCCTACAGTTAGGATTGTCTCAAAACACCCACTTGGTCAAACCTTCTTACAGTTAGGACCACAGTCAAAATCCCCTCTCGATTCCCCCAATGAACGAGAGGTCCACAAATTGAGCGATCAAACCTTCCTACAGTTAGGATTGTCTCAAAACACCCACTTGGTCAAACCTTCTTACAGTTAGGACCACAGTCAAAATCCCCTCTCGATTCCCCCAATGAACGAGAGGTCCACAAATTGAGCGATCAAACCTTCCTACAGTTAGGATTGTCTCAAAACACCCACTTGGTCAAACCTTCTTACAGTTAGGACCACAGTCAAAATCCCCTCTCGATTCCCCCAATGAACGAGAGGTCCACAAATTGAGCGATCAAACCTTCCTACAGTTAGGATTGTCTCAAAACACCCACTTGGTCAAACCTTCTTACAGTTAGGACCACAGTCAAAATCCCCTCTCGATTCCCCCAATGAACGAGAGGTCCACAAATTGAGCGATCAAACCTTCCTACAGTTAGGATTGTCTCAAAACACCCACTTGGTCAAACCTTCTTACAGTTAGGACCACAGTCAAAATCCCCTCTCGATTCCCCCAATGAACGAGAGGTCCACAAATTGAGCGATCAAACCTTCCTACAGTTAGGATTGTCTCAAAACACCCACTTGGTCAAACCTTCTTACAGTTAGGACCACAGTCAAAATCCCCTCTCGATTCCCCCAATGAACGAGAGGTCCACAAATTGAGCGATCAAACCTTCCTACAGTTAGGATTGTCTCAAAACACCCACTTGGTCAAACCTTCTTACAGTTAGGACCACAGTCAAAATCCCCTCTCGATTCCCCCAATGAACGAGAGGTCCACAAATTGAGCGATCAAACCTTCCTACAGTTAGGATTGTCTCAAAACACCCACTTGGTCAAACCTTCTTACAGTTAGGACCACAGTCAAAATCCCCTCTCGATTCCCCCAATGAACGAGAGGTCCACAAATTGAGCGATCAAACCTTCCTACAGTTAGGATTGTCTCAAAACACCCACTTGGTCAAACCTTCTTACAGTTAGGACCACAGTCAAAATCCCCTCTCGATTCCCCCAATGAACGAGAGGTCCACAAATTGAGCGATCAAACCTTCCTACAGTTAGGATTGTCTCAAAACACCCACTTGGTCAAACCTTCTTACAGTTAGGACCACAGTCAAAATCCCCTCTCGATTCCCCCAATGAACGAGAGGTCCACAAATTGAGCGATCAAACCTTCCTACAGTTAGGATTGTCTCAAAACACCCACTTGGTCAAACCTTCTTACAGTTAGGACCACAGTCAAAATCCCCTCTCGATTCCCCCAATGAACGAGAGGTCCACAAATTGAGCGATCAAACCTTCCTACAGTTAGGATTGTCTCAAAACACCCACTTGGTCAAACCTTCTTACAGTTAGGACCACAGTCAAAATCCCCTCTCGATTCCCCCAATGAACGAGAGGTCCACAAATTGAGCGATCAAACCTTCCTACAGTTAGGATTGTCTCAAAACACCCACTTGGTCAAACCTTCTTACAGTTAGGACCACAGTCAAAATCCCCTCTCGATTCCCCCAATGAACGAGAGGTCCACAAATTGAGCGATCAAACCTTCCTACAGTTAGGATTGTCTCAAAACACCCACTTGGTCAAACCTTCTTACAGTTAGGACCACAGTCAAAATCCCCTCTCGATTCCCCCAATGAACGAGAGGTCCACAAATTGAGCGATCAAACCTTCCTACAGTTAGGATTGTCTCAAAACACCCACTTGGTCAAACCTTCTTACAGTTAGGACCACAGTCAAAATCCCCTCTCGATTCCCCCAATGAACGAGAGGTCCACAAATTGAGCGATCAAACCTTCCTACAGTTAGGATTGTCTCAAAACACCCACTTGGTCAAACCTTCTTACAGTTAGGACCACAGTCAAAATCCCCTCTCGATTCCCCCAATGAACGAGAGGTCCACAAATTGAGCGATCAAACCTTCCTACAGTTAGGATTGTCTCAAAACACCCACTTGGTCAAACCTTCTTACAGTTAGGACCACAGTCAAAATCCCCTCTCGATTCCCCCAATGAACGAGAGGTCCACAAATTGAGCGATCAAACCTTCCTACAGTTAGGATTGTCTCAAAACACCCACTTGGTCAAACCTTCTTACAGTTAGGACCACAGTCAAAATCCCCTCTCGATTCCCCCAATGAACGAGAGGTCCACAAATTGAGCGATCAAACCTTCCTACAGTTAGGATTGTCTCAAAACACCCACTTGGTCAAACCTTCTTACAGTTAGGACCACAGTCAAAATCCCCTCTCGATTCCCCCAATGAACGAGAGGTCCACAAATTGAGCGATCAAACCTTCCTACAGTTAGGATTGTCTCAAAACACCCACTTGGTCAAACCTTCTTACAGTTAGGACCACAGTCAAAATCCCCTCTCGATTCCCCCAATGAACGAGAGGTCCACAAATTGAGCGATCAAACCTTCCTACAGTTAGGATTGTCTCAAAACACCCACTTGGTCAAACCTTCTTACAGTTAGGACCACAGTCAAAATCCCCTCTCGATTCCCCCAATGAACGAGAGGTCCACAAATTGAGCGATCAAACCTTCCTACAGTTAGGATTGTCTCAAAACACCCACTTGGTCAAACCTTCTTACAGTTAGGACCACAGTCAAAATCCCCTCTCGATTCCCCCAATGAACGAGAGGTCCACAAATTGAGCGATCAAACCTTCCTACAGTTAGGATTGTCTCAAAACACCCACTTGGTCAAACCTTCTTACAGTTAGGACCACAGTCAAAATCCCCTCTCGATTCCCCCAATGAACGAGAGGTCCACAAATTGAGCGATCAAACCTTCCTACAGTTAGGATTGTCTCAAAACACCCACTTGGTCAAACCTTCTTACAGTTAGGACCACAGTCAAAATCCCCTCTCGATTCCCCCAATGAACGAGAGGTCCACAAATTGAGCGATCAAACCTTCCTACAGTTAGGATTGTCTCAAAACACCCACTTGGTCAAACCTTCTTACAGTTAGGACCACAGTCAAAATCCCCTCTCGATTCCCCCAATGAACGAGAGGTCCACAAATTGAGCGATCAAACCTTCCTACAGTTAGGATTGTCTCAAAACACCCACTTGGTCAAACCTTCTTACAGTTAGGACCACAGTCAAAATCCCCTCTCGATTCCCCCAATGAACGAGAGGTCCACAAATTGAGCGATCAAACCTTCCTACAGTTAGGATTGTCTCAAAACACCCACTTGGTCAAACCTTCTTACAGTTAGGACCACAGTCAAAATCCCCTCTCGATTCCCCCAATGAACGAGAGGTCCACAAATTGAGCGATCAAACCTTCCTACAGTTAGGATTGTCTCAAAACACCCACTTGGTCAAACCTTCTTACAGTTAGGACCACAGTCAAAATCCCCTCTCGATTCCCCCAATGAACGAGAGGTCCACAAATTGAGCGATCAAACCTTCCTACAGTTAGGATTGTCTCAAAACACCCACTTGGTCAAACCTTCTTACAGTTAGGACCACAGTCAAAATCCCCTCTCGATTCCCCCAATGAACGAGAGGTCCACAAATTGAGCGATCAAACCTTCCTACAGTTAGGATTGTCTCAAAACACCCACTTGGTCAAACCTTCTTACAGTTAGGACCACAGTCAAAATCCCCTCTCGATTCCCCCAATGAACGAGAGGTCCACAAATTGAGCGATCAAACCTTCCTACAGTTAGGATTGTCTCAAAACACCCACTTGGTCAAACCTTCTTACAGTTAGGACCACAGTCAAAATCCCCTCTCGATTCCCCCAATGAACGAGAGGTCCACAAATTGAGCGATCAAACCTTCCTACAGTTAGGATTGTCTCAAAACACCCACTTGGTCAAACCTTCTTACAGTTAGGACCACAGTCAAAATCCCCTCTCGATTCCCCCAATGAACGAGAGGTCCACAAATTGAGCGATCAAACCTTCCTACAGTTAGGATTGTCTCAAAACACCCACTTGGTCAAACCTTCTTACAGTTAGGACCACAGTCAAAATCCCCTCTCGATTCCCCCAATGAACGAGAGGTCCACAAATTGAGCGATCAAACCTTCCTACAGTTAGGATTGTCTCAAAACACCCACTTGGTCAAACCTTCTTACAGTTAGGACCACAGTCAAAATCCCCTCTCGATTCCCCCAATGAACGAGAGGTCCACAAATTGAGCGATCAAACCTTCCTACAGTTAGGATTGTCTCAAAACACCCACTTGGTCAAACCTTCTTACAGTTAGGACCACAGTCAAAATCCCCTCTCGATTCCCCCAATGAACGAGAGGTCCACAAATTGAGCGATCAAACCTTCCTACAGTTAGGATTGTCTCAAAACACCCACTTGGTCAAACCTTCTTACAGTTAGGACCACAGTCAAAATCCCCTCTCGATTCCCCCAATGAACGAGAGGTCCACAAATTGAGCGATCAAACCTTCCTACAGTTAGGATTGTCTCAAAACACCCACTTGGTCAAACCTTCTTACAGTTAGGACCACAGTCAAAATCCCCTCTCGATTCCCCCAATGAACGAGAGGTCCACAAATTGAGCGATCAAACCTTCCTACAGTTAGGATTGTCTCAAAACACCCACTTGGTCAAACCTTCTTACAGTTAGGACCACAGTCAAAATCCCCTCTCGATTCCCCCAATGAACGAGAGGTCCACAAATTGAGCGATCAAACCTTCCTACAGTTAGGATTGTCTCAAAACACCCACTTGGTCAAACCTTCTTACAGTTAGGACCACAGTCAAAATCCCCTCTCGATTCCCCCAATGAACGAGAGGTCCACAAATTGAGCGATCAAACCTTCCTACAGTTAGGATTGTCTCAAAACACCCACTTGGTCAAACCTTCTTACAGTTAGGACCACAGTCAAAATCCCCTCTCGATTCCCCCAATGAACGAGAGGTCCACAAATTGAGCGATCAAACCTTCCTACAGTTAGGATTGTCTCAAAACACCCACTTGGTCAAACCTTCTTACAGTTAGGACCACAGTCAAAATCCCCTCTCGATTCCCCCAATGAACGAGAGGTCCACAAATTGAGCGATCAAACCTTCCTACAGTTAGGATTGTCTCAAAACACCCACTTGGTCAAACCTTCTTACAGTTAGGACCACAGTCAAAATCCCCTCTCGATTCCCCCAATGAACGAGAGGTCCACAAATTGAGCGATCAAACCTTCCTACAGTTAGGATTGTCTCAAAACACCCACTTGGTCAAACCTTCTTACAGTTAGGACCACAGTCAAAATCCCCTCTCGATTCCCCCAATGAACGAGAGGTCCACAAATTGAGCGATCAAACCTTCCTACAGTTAGGATTGTCTCAAAACACCCACTTGGTCAAACCTTCTTACAGTTAGGACCACAGTCAAAATCCCCTCTCGATTCCCCCAATGAACGAGAGGTCCACAAATTGAGCGATCAAACCTTCCTACAGTTAGGATTGTCTCAAAACACCCACTTGGTCAAACCTTCTTACAGTTAGGACCACAGTCAAAATCCCCTCTCGATTCCCCCAATGAACGAGAGGTCCACAAATTGAGCGATCAAACCTTCCTACAGTTAGGATTGTCTCAAAACACCCACTTGGTCAAACCTTCTTACAGTTAGGACCACAGTCAAAATCCCCTCTCGATTCCCCCAATGAACGAGAGGTCCACAAATTGAGCGATCAAACCTTCCTACAGTTAGGATTGTCTCAAAACACCCACTTGGTCAAACCTTCTTACAGTTAGGACCACAGTCAAAATCCCCTCTCGATTCCCCCAATGAACGAGAGGTCCACAAATTGAGCGATCAAACCTTCCTACAGTTAGGATTGTCTCAAAACACCCACTTGGTCAAACCTTCTTACAGTTAGGACCACAGTCAAAATCCCCTCTCGATTCCCCCAATGAACGAGAGGTCCACAAATTGAGCGATCAAACCTTCCTACAGTTAGGATTGTCTCAAAACACCCACTTGGTCAAACCTTCTTACAGTTAGGACCACAGTCAAAATCCCCTCTCGATTCCCCCAATGAACGAGAGGTCCACAAATTGAGCGATCAAACCTTCCTACAGTTAGGATTGTCTCAAAACACCCACTTGGTCAAACCTTCTTACAGTTAGGACCACAGTCAAAATCCCCTCTCGATTCCCCCAATGAACGAGAGGTCCACAAATTGAGCGATCAAACCTTCCTACAGTTAGGATTGTCTCAAAACACCCACTTGGTCAAACCTTCTTACAGTTAGGACCACAGTCAAAATCCCCTCTCGATTCCCCCAATGAACGAGAGGTCCACAAATTGAGCGATCAAACCTTCCTACAGTTAGGATTGTCTCAAAACACCCACTTGGTCAAACCTTCTTACAGTTAGGACCACAGTCAAAATCCCCTCTCGATTCCCCCAATGAACGAGAGGTCCACAAATTGAGCGATCAAACCTTCCTACAGTTAGGATTGTCTCAAAACACCCACTTGGTCAAACCTTCTTACAGTTAGGACCACAGTCAAAATCCCCTCTCGATTCCCCCAATGAACGAGAGGTCCACAAATTGAGCGATCAAACCTTCCTACAGTTAGGATTGTCTCAAAACACCCACTTGGTCAAACCTTCTTACAGTTAGGACCACAGTCAAAATCCCCTCTCGATTCCCCCAATGAACGAGAGGTCCACAAATTGAGCGATCAAACCTTCCTACAGTTAGGATTGTCTCAAAACACCCACTTGGTCAAACCTTCTTACAGTTAGGACCACAGTCAAAATCCCCTCTCGATTCCCCCAATGAACGAGAGGTCCACAAATTGAGCGATCAAACCTTCCTACAGTTAGGATTGTCTCAAAACACCCACTTGGTCAAACCTTCTTACAGTTAGGACCACAGTCAAAATCCCCTCTCGATTCCCCCAATGAACGAGAGGTCCACAAATTGAGCGATCAAACCTTCCTACAGTTAGGATTGTCTCAAAACACCCACTTGGTCAAACCTTCTTACAGTTAGGACCACAGTCAAAATCCCCTCTCGATTCCCCCAATGAACGAGAGGTCCACAAATTGAGCGATCAAACCTTCCTACAGTTAGGATTGTCTCAAAACACCCACTTGGTCAAACCTTCTTACAGTTAGGACCACAGTCAAAATCCCCTCTCGATTCCCCCAATGAACGAGAGGTCCACAAATTGAGCGATCAAACCTTCCTACAGTTAGGATTGTCTCAAAACACCCACTTGGTCAAACCTTCTTACAGTTAGGACCACAGTCAAAATCCCCTCTCGATTCCCCCAATGAACGAGAGGTCCACAAATTGAGCGATCAAACCTTCCTACAGTTAGGATTGTCTCAAAACACCCACTTGGTCAAACCTTCTTACAGTTAGGACCACAGTCAAAATCCCCTCTCGATTCCCCCAATGAACGAGAGGTCCACAAATTGAGCGATCAAACCTTCCTACAGTTAGGATTGTCTCAAAACACCCACTTGGTCAAACCTTCTTACAGTTAGGACCACAGTCAAAATCCCCTCTCGATTCCCCCAATGAACGAGAGGTCCACAAATTGAGCGATCAAACCTTCCTACAGTTAGGATTGTCTCAAAACACCCACTTGGTCAAACCTTCTTACAGTTAGGACCACAGTCAAAATCCCCTCTCGATTCCCCCAATGAACGAGAGGTCCACAAATTGAGCGATCAAACCTTCCTACAGTTAGGATTGTCTCAAAACACCCACTTGGTCAAACCTTCTTACAGTTAGGACCACAGTCAAAATCCCCTCTCGATTCCCCCAATGAACGAGAGGTCCACAAATTGAGCGATCAAACCTTCCTACAGTTAGGATTGTCTCAAAACACCCACTTGGTCAAACCTTCTTACAGTTAGGACCACAGTCAAAATCCCCTCTCGATTCCCCCAATGAACGAGAGGTCCACAAATTGAGCGATCAAACCTTCCTACAGTTAGGATTGTCTCAAAACACCCACTTGGTCAAACCTTCTTACAGTTAGGACCACAGTCAAAATCCCCTCTCGATTCCCCCAATGAACGAGAGGTCCACAAATTGAGCGATCAAACCTTCCTACAGTTAGGATTGTCTCAAAACACCCACTTGGTCAAACCTTCTTACAGTTAGGACCACAGTCAAAATCCCCTCTCGATTCCCCCAATGAACGAGAGGTCCACAAATTGAGCGATCAAACCTTCCTACAGTTAGGATTGTCTCAAAACACCCACTTGGTCAAACCTTCTTACAGTTAGGACCACAGTCAAAATCCCCTCTCGATTCCCCCAATGAACGAGAGGTCCACAAATTGAGCGATCAAACCTTCCTACAGTTAGGATTGTCTCAAAACACCCACTTGGTCAAACCTTCTTACAGTTAGGACCACAGTCAAAATCCCCTCTCGATTCCCCCAATGAACGAGAGGTCCACAAATTGAGCGATCAAACCTTCCTACAGTTAGGATTGTCTCAAAACACCCACTTGGTCAAACCTTCTTACAGTTAGGACCACAGTCAAAATCCCCTCTCGATTCCCCCAATGAACGAGAGGTCCACAAATTGAGCGATCAAACCTTCCTACAGTTAGGATTGTCTCAAAACACCCACTTGGTCAAACCTTCTTACAGTTAGGACCACAGTCAAAATCCCCTCTCGATTCCCCCAATGAACGAGAGGTCCACAAATTGAGCGATCAAACCTTCCTACAGTTAGGATTGTCTCAAAACACCCACTTGGTCAAACCTTCTTACAGTTAGGACCACAGTCAAAATCCCCTCTCGATTCCCCCAATGAACGAGAGGTCCACAAATTGAGCGATCAAACCTTCCTACAGTTAGGATTGTCTCAAAACACCCACTTGGTCAAACCTTCTTACAGTTAGGACCACAGTCAAAATCCCCTCTCGATTCCCCCAATGAACGAGAGGTCCACAAATTGAGCGATCAAACCTTCCTACAGTTAGGATTGTCTCAAAACACCCACTTGGTCAAACCTTCTTACAGTTAGGACCACAGTCAAAATCCCCTCTCGATTCCCCCAATGAACGAGAGGTCCACAAATTGAGCGATCAAACCTTCCTACAGTTAGGATTGTCTCAAAACACCCACTTGGTCAAACCTTCTTACAGTTAGGACCACAGTCAAAATCCCCTCTCGATTCCCCCAATGAACGAGAGGTCCACAAATTGAGCGATCAAACCTTCCTACAGTTAGGATTGTCTCAAAACACCCACTTGGTCAAACCTTCTTACAGTTAGGACCACAGTCAAAATCCCCTCTCGATTCCCCCAATGAACGAGAGGTCCACAAATTGAGCGATCAAACCTTCCTACAGTTAGGATTGTCTCAAAACACCCACTTGGTCAAACCTTCTTACAGTTAGGACCACAGTCAAAATCCCCTCTCGATTCCCCCAATGAACGAGAGGTCCACAAATTGAGCGATCAAACCTTCCTACAGTTAGGATTGTCTCAAAACACCCACTTGGTCAAACCTTCTTACAGTTAGGACCACAGTCAAAATCCCCTCTCGATTCCCCCAATGAACGAGAGGTCCACAAATTGAGCGATCAAACCTTCCTACAGTTAGGATTGTCTCAAAACACCCACTTGGTCAAACCTTCTTACAGTTAGGACCACAGTCAAAATCCCCTCTCGATTCCCCCAATGAACGAGAGGTCCACAAATTGAGCGATCAAACCTTCCTACAGTTAGGATTGTCTCAAAACACCCACTTGGTCAAACCTTCTTACAGTTAGGACCACAGTCAAAATCCCCTCTCGATTCCCCCAATGAACGAGAGGTCCACAAATTGAGCGATCAAACCTTCCTACAGTTAGGATTGTCTCAAAACACCCACTTGGTCAAACCTTCTTACAGTTAGGACCACAGTCAAAATCCCCTCTCGATTCCCCCAATGAACGAGAGGTCCACAAATTGAGCGATCAAACCTTCCTACAGTTAGGATTGTCTCAAAACACCCACTTGGTCAAACCTTCTTACAGTTAGGACCACAGTCAAAATCCCCTCTCGATTCCCCCAATGAACGAGAGGTCCACAAATTGAGCGATCAAACCTTCCTACAGTTAGGATTGTCTCAAAACACCCACTTGGTCAAACCTTCTTACAGTTAGGACCACAGTCAAAATCCCCTCTCGATTCCCCCAATGAACGAGAGGTCCACAAATTGAGCGATCAAACCTTCCTACAGTTAGGATTGTCTCAAAACACCCACTTGGTCAAACCTTCTTACAGTTAGGACCACAGTCAAAATCCCCTCTCGATTCCCCCAATGAACGAGAGGTCCACAAATTGAGCGATCAAACCTTCCTACAGTTAGGATTGTCTCAAAACACCCACTTGGTCAAACCTTCTTACAGTTAGGACCACAGTCAAAATCCCCTCTCGATTCCCCCAATGAACGAGAGGTCCACAAATTGAGCGATCAAACCTTCCTACAGTTAGGATTGTCTCAAAACACCCACTTGGTCAAACCTTCTTACAGTTAGGACCACAGTCAAAATCCCCTCTCGATTCCCCCAATGAACGAGAGGTCCACAAATTGAGCGATCAAACCTTCCTACAGTTAGGATTGTCTCAAAACACCCACTTGGTCAAACCTTCTTACAGTTAGGACCACAGTCAAAATCCCCTCTCGATTCCCCCAATGAACGAGAGGTCCACAAATTGAGCGATCAAACCTTCCTACAGTTAGGATTGTCTCAAAACACCCACTTGGTCAAACCTTCTTACAGTTAGGACCACAGTCAAAATCCCCTCTCGATTCCCCCAATGAACGAGAGGTCCACAAATTGAGCGATCAAACCTTCCTACAGTTAGGATTGTCTCAAAACACCCACTTGGTCAAACCTTCTTACAGTTAGGACCACAGTCAAAATCCCCTCTCGATTCCCCCAATGAACGAGAGGTCCACAAATTGAGCGATCAAACCTTCCTACAGTTAGGATTGTCTCAAAACACCCACTTGGTCAAACCTTCTTACAGTTAGGACCACAGTCAAAATCCCCTCTCGATTCCCCCAATGAACGAGAGGTCGTTCTTGCAAGAATAAATATGATATGAATATGAGCAATAAAGATGAATAATATGTACGCCAACCAAAACACAAACACACGATATGTTCACGAGGTTCGGTCCCCACGACCTACGTCCCCGCTCCTCACCTCGAGGAGATATCCACTATCACAATCCGGTTTGGAAGCCGGAACTTCTACACACTCGGTTTACAAGTTCACCGAAAACTCTCACACTACACAATCACTCAACAATCACACTTTACACACTAAGTGTAGGAACCTAGCCCGTGTCCTCCTCCTCAAGTGCTCGATTACAACCTCTCCCTAGGTTCGTCAATCGACGCCACTCCTATTGGATTTGACCCCGTCTCTCTCTCCTCACACTTCTCTCGGTGTACAAGTGTGTTACAAGTGAATCTCACAAATAAAGGTTCAATACAATGATTTGTTCTCAATTAACAAGTGAGAACACAATAAAGCTCACACTCACTAAATCCCACACTACAACCCACAATATATAATATGAGAATATCAAGCTCAATAAGTGTGTGTGATAATAGTGAATGAAACTCAATAAATATAACTTAATGAATATAGCTTAATCAAATGAAAGTGAAGTAATAAGCTATATAGGAAAGAGTTTAGAAAACTTCTCAATGAACAAGAAGAGTTGAAGAAATGATGATTCTAATAGGGTTTGAAAGCCTCTTCTTGTTGTAGAAAAACTTCTCTTGAAAACAGATTGATGAAACAACTCTTAAACAGCTCTTAAATGCGATTAATAACTTGTTAAATAACAAACTTGGATTTCTTGGATGTTTTTGGAAGAAGAGCAGCAAGGGAGTATATATAGCATCCCAATACAACAGTTAGAAATAAGTAAAAGACCA
>NW_017973633.1:0-15130 GCF_001876935.1 Asparagus officinalis
TGTTCGAAATCATGCGAGCACATCAGCTGAAGATGAATCCGACAAAATCATTTCTCGGAGTTTCAAGTGAAAAATTCCTGGGATTTATTGTCACGTCCAAAGGAATCTCTCTTGACCCAGAAAAAGTGCGTGCCATCCAAGACATGCCACCTCCGAAGAATCTCAAAGAGCTCAGAGGTTTGCAAGGCAGACTGGCCTACATTCGAAGATTTATATCAAATCTGTCAGGGCGCTGCCAACCTTTCTCTAAGCTTATGAAGAAAGGAATATCCTTTGTTTGGGATGCAGAGTGTCAAAGAGCATTCGAGGAGATTAAGAGATATCTAACTCAATCGCCAGTTCTCGTGGCCCCGATATCAGGAAAACCATTCCTGTTATATGTGAGGGCCATGGATCATTCTCTTGGTGCTTTGTTAGCCCAGAACAATGATCAGGGTCAAGAGCAAGCCATCTATTACCTGAGCAGGACTATGATGGGAGCCGAACACCGGTATAATCCGGTCGAAAAAGAATGTCTCGCCTTGGTATTCGCAATCCAAAAGATGCGACATTACCTAATTGGACAGACAATTCATGTCATCTCCAAAGTAAATCCTTTAAGAGTGCTGATGACGAAACCATCATCTCTGAATTGCCGGCTTGCAAAATGGGCCATTCTCTTGTCACAGTACGACATGCAGTTCATGCCATTCTCTTGTCGCAATACGACATGCAGTTCATGCCTCAAAAGGCGGTCAAGGGTCAAGCATTGGCCGACTTCTTAGTCGATCATCCAGTATCGAGAACATCTAAGTTGTATGAAGAATTACCTGACGAGGTCGCTGAAGCTTGCGCCACCCAAGAAGCTACGCAAGTGTGGAAGTTATTCTTCGACGGTGCATCCAGAGCAAATCCTCATGGAGCAATCACTGCGGGAGTAGGAGTAGTGTTAATCTCTCCGAACGGCCACGTAATCCCCAGGGGATTCTCTTTAACCGAACCTTGCACCAACAACATAGCCGAGTATAATGCTCTGCTATTAGGAATGCAATGTGCTGAACAACTTAATATTCAGCACCTCGAGGCTTACGGTGACTCTCAGCTCATCGTTAATCAAGTCCGAGGAGAATATGAAGTACGTCATGAGGATTTGATCCCGTATTACTTCGCAGTGCTAGAGCAGGCTCAAAAGTTCGAAGGCTTCTTTATCGAATACGTGCCAAGAGCTCAGAATGCATATGCCGATGCTTTAGCCTCTTTGGCAACTTCCCTGGCCTTGCCACCAGAGATCGAAACAACGATTCCGGTCATGGGACGTAAGCTATACTTTTCTAAGATTCCTACAGTGGAAAACTCAGACGAGACGACGTCGGGAGAAGTCTGTACGGCATTTATGGAGTTCGAATCTAGGGATTGGCGATTCTCGTACATCGACTATGCCTTATATGGAATTCTGCCTGAGGACCCTAAGGAAGCGGCTGCAATCAAACGAAAAGCCCTCCGATTCTATTACGATGCAGTTTCTCAAGTCTTGTATCGTAAATCACATGATGGAGTCTTACTTCGGTGCCTTTCTCGGAAGGAAGCGAAAGAGGCCCTCAAGGAAGCTCACGGCGGAATGTGCGGAGCTCATCAACCTGGAGCTAAATTAGGAGATCGACTCCGACGAATCGGCTATTATTGGCCGAGGATGTTTTCAGACGCGGTTGACTACGCTAAACGTTGTCACGCATGCCAAATTCATGGAGATTTTATCCACCAAGCACCGGGGAACTTACACCCTACATCGGCGACTTGGCCATTCGAAATGTGGGGCATGGATATCGTCGGACCGATCTCCCCTCCGACGCCCAAAGGACACCGGTTCATTCTAGCCGTGACCGACTATTTCTCCAAGTGGGCGGAGGCAATCCCGTTAAAAGAAGTCAAGACTTCAAACGTGATCAAGTTCATCAAACATCACGTCATCTATCGTTTTGGAGTCCCAAGACGAATAGTTCACGACAACGGGACACAATTCGTCAGCTTTGGGTTTCAGAGATTTTGTGACAGATTCAGAATCCAAAGTGTCGCATCTACGGCATATTACCCGCCAGCGAACGGTCTTGCAGAAGCGTTCAACAAAACCATAGTGAAGCTCCTCAAAAAGTTTGTCTCCAAGAGCCGGCGCGATTGGGATGAAAGACTCGGTGAATGCCTGTGGGCTTACCGCACAACAGTGAGGACCCCTACAAGAGCTACACCATTCTCTTTGGTATATGGCTGCGAGGCTGTACTGCCATTGGAAATTCAGATCCCTTCTCTGAGAGTTGCTATCACAACTGGACTAACAGAAGAAGAAAAACATCAACGACGTCTGCAAGAACTTGAAGCTCTAGATGACAAACGACTTCAAGCGCAGCAACAGATTGAGCTGTATCAAGCCCGTATTTCCAAGGCCTACAACAAAAAGGTCAAGGAACGGATTTTCAGGAAAGGCGATCTAGTTTTGGCCAACAGACGACCCATGGTAATGACCCACAAAACCAAAGGGAAGTTCAATCCCAAATGGGAGGGGCCCTTCGTAATAGAATCAGTCTATTCGAATGGAGCTTATCGTCTCATCAATCAAAAAGGAGATAGGCTCATGATGCCAATCAATGGGAAGTTCCTTAAGAGATACTTCCCATAAATCATGTAGCCCCCTGAACCCCAGCTAAATCAGGCTGGGGGTTGCCTATTTATAATGTAACCCTGTCTTGTATTTCGTCATGTTAACATTACACCTCTGACGATTGAAATTTGCTAGAATCAGTATAATAAAGAAAATTTCAATTTCATGCCAGGTTAACACTATACTTATGGCATTTGCTTTACTTTTCATTGTCCTGAACCAGATTTCAACAAAAGAGATGATGAGAGCCAAAATGATATCATTTTCATTCAATATTTTTGATTTGAATACAAAATGAATCGAAACGAAAATGATACAAAATTATTCCTAGCTAAAAAGCAATCCAAGTCCTAAACATCGGAGCTCATCAGTCTAAAAGACTTGAGTTTAGCTTTCAGCGCCAATATTTTCTCCTCACGAGCCTTTTTGACTTCCTCTGTTATCTTGCTCTTGAGCTCCTCTTCATTTGGCGCTGCTTCTGCAATCTCCCGCCTAACTTTGTCAGCAGCAACAAGCTCATCACAATAGCCCTTGAAAAGCCCGTCACAATAAGCAATTAACCCTTTTATGACTTCCATGTCGCCCGCTAATCGAGCAGTTATCTGAGCTTGCTCGATACCAGCACGGGTAAGCTCAATCGCAGTATCCCGAATACCTGCAGCAAAAGTGCCCAAGTCCACTTGCACTTGAAGATGTTCCCCGCGCAGGCGAGTAATACGAGAATCTGCTTCGTTTAGACTCTTCTGAAGAGCCTCTTGCTGATGTACCTTCAAAGCTCTGGCATGAGAAAGAGCCCGATCCACTTCTGGTTCGATGGCATCGCGTTGTAGCATTGAAAGGAATTCCAATTCGTATTCCAGAACAATAATGCTCTCGCGACAATGTTCAGTCCACGATGTATCCCCCTGGTCCCTAATCTTGGCAAGACACTTCAGCAGATGGGGTTCGAAGACTTTGAAACTCACGTCCCCGAGACTAACGACATCAATAGTCATCTGCATCCAGTACTCTAATTGCTCGATGAGTTTCCTCAAAGTCTCCGAGCTTGGGGGTGGAGCAGTCGGCGGATAAGTGAAGCAATTCTCATAATCAGTGCGAATGGGAGCGTTTACAGCTTTAGATGATATCTTTTCGGGCACATCTGGCACTGAATCTGGGACAATCAATCCCTGCCCACCTGTCAGGATTTCAGGACTAGGAGGAGCAGCTGGAGGTATAGTATCCCCGCTGTTTTCGGGAGACGAAGCAAGTGCAGACTTCATGGCGTCCCCCATCAGCTTAGCTCTCTTAGAGTTCTTAGCTGCGACAGGTTTTCGTTTACGAATTCTTCTATCGTATTCGCCTACCTCCTCAGCAGTAAGAGCCCGCTTCCCTGATGATCTCAAGGAACGAGGCTCGGGAGAGAATGCTCCTTTGAGAACCTCTCTAGTGTTCTCTTCTTCAGAAGGCTTAGCAGCGGGTAATTCCTCTGAGATTTCTTCGATTCCGGACGCCTCTCGTTCGCAGGACAGATAATCCTCTATCCCTGGGAGTCGAGTCCTGCCGGAACCACTTCTTGATTTATAAAGCTCTCGGATTTCGTTTATACATGAAGTATAAATGTCATATTCTGGGATCAGAGAAGCTTTATCAAACCAATTGCGGAAATCTGCTACAGTGGAACAATTAGGTGGCAGATTAGGCAGAGTAAACTGCGCATGAGTTCCTCGGGCAATAAAGAAACGCCAAGCACGAGCTCCTTCATACAGATTCCCGATGTGAGCTAATTGTGGATTAGGGTTACCAACGTAAAGCTGGTCGTACCCGAACTGTCGGGCAAAACGTGAAGGAACGTAAGGCTCAATTATGCATCTTTCACCTATTCTGAAAACCAGATAACCCACCCTGATAGTGAGAAGCCATTGGAAGGTCCCTGTATTTAAAAGCGAGGACCCTTCGAAGACTACGTCGCCAAACTTCGGGCCTTCTTCTTCAGCCCCATCAAAGCAAGGGCGACAGCAAAAGAGATCATAACTGGCTTCCGAAGACAAAAGTTGCCTAGCCCGGACTATGTACGCAGTCGTCCACGTGGCTGGCTCGAGCCTTTGCACGAAAGGAGTAGAGGTCTCGTCAGTATGTATAATCCCCCGCATCAAAGAGGGACAGTGCAGCACAAACCAAGCCACTAAATAAGTGTAGGGCATTGGTGTGCGGGGTTGAGAAGTCTTCCAAACTTTCCTCCCAGCAACAATCATCTCCTGGACGTCGAGGAGTTCAGAAACCAAATCCCGTAAGCCCCTCTGCAGACAACCTGTCATTGCCGAGAGAAGGCTTAGTGGTCTTCCATGAGCCAGGAGAACGGCTGGATAAACGACCTCAACCAAGATCGATTCAGCTGGCTTCGTCGGCACAACACACCGCTTCAACCATAGCATCAAGAAACCAGCGAGAAGGGCCGTGTCAGAAATAGGAATTGCAGCCTGATAATGGAAACTTTCAAATTCACTGTCGGCTTCGAATCCATCTTCTAAGCGCGTATTCCTATAAATGGCGTTAGGAGTTTTGATGCGAGCTTTGATACTCTTAGCAGAGCTTACGCCAAGACGGGTCACTTTCAAATCTTTCTGACCCAGGTTCTGAAACAAATAATCTGCCCAGGCGGTATGCATAAGACCACCCCCACGCATCCCAGCGACCTGAGCGCAAATGTGGAAATGACATAGCAACTCCCAAAAAGTGCTGTATATCTCTGGATGAGCAGCCCTCAAGATGGATAGCTCTTCAGTTGTTGGAACAAATTCTTCATAGGGCACTTGCCCAAAGGATAGTCCTGATACAGCATACATCTCGTGGAGAGCAAATCCTAACTCCCCAACAGGTGTAAAAAAGGTGCAGCTATCCGGGTTGTATCGCTCCAGCATAGCGAAGAAGCAGGGATAGCTCTGAGTAATCCCACGTCTCGTGGCCTGTACTGGTATCATAAGGCCAGACTGAGTAAGAGGCTCTTTGAGTTCCTCAAGGATAAAATCTACCATCCGAGTCCACCAACCATCTTCTCCAGAAAACAACCAGCCAGGAGAACGGAAGGCTTGTGTAGAAAATTCGCCTTGAGCGGCAATAAGCCGGCGTATGAAAATGTTCGCTGGAAGAGGTGTCTCCTGAGTGGGATCCTTTATCTCAAATCTACCAGGTCGCAGACCTTTGAGTTGTCCGTCAATCTGAACACGAGATGATTGACCAGAGCCAAACGAAACGTTCTCTTTCTCCTTGACGAGATCGAAGGCCAAGCCCCTACGACCACCAACACTCAGGAAGTAGGAAAGCGGGTACATTCTCTTCATGCTGGGAAGGAAGAGTAAACGATCATCGACTCTTCGCAGCATCCGGGAGTCTTCTACATACCCGACTTGCCCATCAGCAGATATATGATCACCAAATAAGAATGAGGGTTTGACAAATTGATCCAGACCCGCAGGAGTTTCCAGATCCAGATCGGTGATCAAAGCCCTAAGGGTGGAACACTCGGCAAACCTGATTAAATGTTCCCGCTCCAAACTCGGGAAAGTGCACAGAGGAATTTCTCTATGAAGACCAAAAGCTCTCCCCACTTCGGGATCATCAGTGTAGTTGAAGTGCTGCTCCGGCAGAAGTGGCACATTGGAAAAAAGCACTGTAAAAATCAAAAGCAACAGTTAGCAGTATAAAGAGATTGCTAACATGAAATGAACAACGCAAAGATAAAATCCTGCGTTACAACATTTGAACGCAGAGATAAAATCCTGCGTTACAACATTTGAACGCAGAGATAAAATCCTGCGTTACAACATTTGAACGCAGAGATAAAATCCTGCGTTACAACATTTGAACGCAGAGATAAAATCCTGCGTTACAACATTTGAACGCAGAGATAAAATCCTGCGTTACAACATTTGAACGCAGAGATAAAATCCTGCGTTACAACATTTGAACGCAGAGATAAAATCCTGCGTTATAACACCTGAACGCGGAGATTAAATCCTGCGTTACAACATTTGAACGCAGAGATAAAATCCTGCGTTATAACACCTGAACGCAGAAATTAAATCCTGCGTTACAACACTTGAACGCAGAATTCTAAGCCTGCGTTTCCAATTTTTAACACAGAGCTCCAAACTCTGTGTTCCCAATTTTAACAAAGAGAGTTAACTCTATGTTTCTTGAATGCAGAACTTTAAGCCTGCGTTTCCAATTTTTAACACAGAGCTCTAAACTCTGTGTTCCCAATTTCAACAAAGAGTATTAACTCTATGTTTCCTAAACGCGGTCTTAAGCCTGCGTTTCCAATTTTAACACAGAGCCCTAAACTCTGCGTTCCCAAGTTTTGACATAGAGAATTAACTCTATGTTCTTTAAACGCAGTCTTAAGTCTGCGTTTCCAATTTGTAACACAGAGCCATAACTCTGCGTTTCTGATGGAGAACGAGTCATCTTCCTCGTTGAGGAGAACCCATCTAGGGTTTTCAGAGAACTTGTCGAAACAAGTTGCCATAGCCGCCCCTTACCACGGCAACAAAGTTCATGCGACAGCGACGGCAATGTCGGAGCTCTTGTCAAAGCAGCGACATCGCCGGTGGTATCGGCCGACGGCGCCTCCGAAGTCGCCTTGACGACCTTCTTGGAACCCGAACTCATCCTTCTGGGCGCCATGCGGGTGATCTCAATCGGAGAAGACGGAGTTCGTCGGAGAGAATTGGCAGAAAATCAACAGAAACGAGAATTCTCGTTCTTGGAACTAAGCAAGGCAAAAAGAGTTGAATAACTCTTGATGTGACCCTACGGGGCTATTTATAACAGCCGTCGGGCTGTTAAATCAGATTGGGACTCTAAAACGTGATCATTACACGTTAATGGATAAAGTCGAGTAAGACTTTAACGCAGAATTACCTCTGCGTTCAAATTTTCCAAACGCCAGGCCTAGACCTGCGTTGCAATGGTTCTTAATTCTGCGTTTCGAACCTTCAACGCAAGGTCACCTTGTTTGCAGTACAATTATCCCAAGCGAAAGGACCACATTGGATTTAAATCATCGTCAGGTTAATACTACACCTCAGACGGATGTCATATCCTACAGAGCCTGAGTCTTGTTTACATAGTTGTAACAATGATTCCTCTGTCAAAATCCACTTGTTGATTCTCATCAGAAGAACAATAAGTCTTCAAAATCATTCAAGTCATGATCAATTTACTAACTCTCCCCAACAGAGTGGTAAATATCCAATTTATCAGCCCTTCTTAAATGGGTTGATAAAATTCCACAATCTTGTTCAAATCACAAGTATCACAATTCATCGCTCCGATGATAAGATATTCAGCAGTCCTCCCTAATGAGACGCTACAATATTCTTTCCCCCACAGATGTCACGTTAACACTACACCTCTGACAAATATCCACTTATCGACTCTCTTCAATAGAGCGATAAGTCCTCAAAATTGCTTCCATAGCAATATTCTTCTTGTCACGTTAACACTACACCTCTGACAAATATTCACTTATCGACTCTCTTCAATAGAGCGATAAGTCCTCAAAATTGCTTTCATAGCAATATTCTTCTTGTCACGTTAACACTACACCTCTGACAAATATTCACTTATCGACTCTCTTCAATAGAGCGATAAGTCCTCAAAATTGCTTCCATAGCAATATTCTTCTTGTCACGTTAACACTACACCTCTGACAAATATTCACTTATCGACTCTCTTCAATAGAGCGATAAGTCCTCAAAATTGCTTCCATAGCAATATTCTTCTTGTCACGTTAACACTACACCTCTGACAAATATTCACTTATCGACTCTCTTCAATAGAGCGATAAGTCCTCAAAATTGCTTCCATAGCAATATTCTTCTTGTCACGTTAACACTACACCTCTGACAAATATTCACTTATCGACTCTCTTCAATAGAGCGATAAGTCCTCAAAATTGCTTCCATAGCAATATTCTTCTTGTCACGTTAACACTACACCTCTGACAAATATTCACTTATCGACTCTCTTCAATAGAGCGATAAGTCCTCAAAATTGCTTCCATAGCAATATTCTTCTTGTCACGTTAACACTACACCTCTGACAAATATTCACTTATCGACTCTCTTCAATAGAGCGATAAGTCCTCAAAATTGCTTCCATAGCAATATTCTTCTTGTCACGTTAACACTACACCTCTGACAAATATTCACTTATCGACTCTCTTCAATAGAGCGATAAGTCCTCAAAATTGCTTCCATAGCAATATTCTTCTTGTCACGTTAACACTACACCTCTGACAAATATTCACTTATCGACTCTCTTCAATAGAGCGATAAGTCCTCAAAATTGCTTCCATAGCAATATTCTTCTTGTCACGTTAACACTACACCTCTGACAAATATTCACTTATCGACTCTCTTCAATAGAGCGATAAGTCCTCAAAATTGCTTCCATAGCAATATTCTTCTTGTCACGTTAACACTACACCTCTGACAAATATTCACTTATCGACTCTCTTCAATAGAGCGATAAGTCCTCAAAATTGCTTCCATAGCAATATTCTTCTTGTCACGTTAACACTACACCTCTGACAAATATTCACTTATCGACTCTCTTCAATAGAGCGATAAGTCCTCAAAATTGCTTCCATAGCAATATTCTTCTTGTCACGTTAACACTACACCTCTGACAAATATTCACTTATCGACTCTCTTCAATAGAGCGATAAGTCCTCAAAATTGCTTCCATAGCAATATTCTTCTTGTCACGTTAACACTACACCTCTGACAAATATTCACTTATCGACTCTCTTCAATAGAGCGATAAGTCCTCAAAATTGCTTCCATAGCAATATTCTTCTTGTCACGTTAACACTACACCTCTGACAAATATTCACTTATCGACTCTCTTCAATAGAGCGATAAGTCCTCAAAATTGCTTCCATAGCAATATTCTTCTTGTCACGTTAACACTACACCTCTGACAAATATTCACTTATCGACTCTCTTCAATAGAGCGATAAGTCCTCAAAATTGCTTCCATAGCAATATTCTTCTTGTCACGTTAACACTACACCTCTGACAAATATTCACTTATCGACTCTCTTCAATAGAGCGATAAGTCCTCAAAATTGCTTCCATAGCAATATTCTTCTTGTCACGTTAACACTACACCTCTGACAAATATTCACTTATCGACTCTCTTCAATAGAGCGATAAGTCCTCAAAATTGCTTCCATAGCAATATTCTTCTTGTCACGTTAACACTACACCTCTGACAAATATTCACTTATCGACTCTCTTCAATAGAGCGATAAGTCCTCAAAATTGCTTCCATAGCAATATTCTTCTTGTCACGTTAACACTACACCTCTGACAAATATTCACTTATCGACTCTCTTCAATAGAGCGATAAGTCCTCAAAATTGCTTCCATAGCAATATTCTTCTTGTCACGTTAACACTACACCTCTGACAAATATTCACTTATCGACTCTCTTCAATAGAGCGATAAGTCCTCAAAATTGCTTCCATAGCAATATTCTTCTTGTCACGTTAACACTACACCTCTGACAAATATTCACTTATCGACTCTCTTCAATAGAGCGATAAGTCCTCAAAATTGCTTCCATAGCAATATTCTTCTTGTCACGTTAACACTACACCTCTGACAAATATTCACTTATCGACTCTCTTCAATAGAGCGATAAGTCCTCAAAATTGCTTCCATAGCAATATTCTTCTTGTCACGTTAACACTACACCTCTGACAAATATTCACTTATCGACTCTCTTCAATAGAGCGATAAGTCCTCAAAATTGCTTCCATAGCAATATTCTTCTTGTCACGTTAACACTACACCTCTGACAAATATTCACTTATCGACTCTCTTCAATAGAGCGATAAGTCCTCAAAATTGCTTCCATAGCAATATTCTTCTTGTCACGTTAACACTACACCTCTGACAAATATTCACTTATCGACTCTCTTCAATAGAGCGATAAGTCCTCAAAATTGCTTCCATAGCAATATTCTTCTTGTCACGTTAACACTACACCTCTGACAAATATTCACTTATCGACTCTCTTCAATAGAGCGATAAGTCCTCAAAATTGCTTCCATAGCAATATTCTTCTTGTCACGTTAACACTACACCTCTGACAAATATTCACTTATCGACTCTCTTCAATAGAGCGATAAGTCCTCAAAATTGCTTCCATAGCAATATTCTTCTTGTCACGTTAACACTACACCTCTGACAAATATTCACTTATCGACTCTCTTCAATAGAGCGATAAGTCCTCAAAATTGCTTCCATAGCAATATTCTTCTTGTCACGTTAACACTACACCTCTGACAAATATTCACTTATCGACTCTCTTCAATAGAGCGATAAGTCCTCAAAATTGCTTCCATAGCAATATTCTTCTTGTCACGTTAACACTACACCTCTGACAAATATTCACTTATCGACTCTCTTCAATAGAGCGATAAGTCCTCAAAATTGCTTCCATAGCAATATTCTTCTTGTCACGTTAACACTACACCTCTGACAAATATTCACTTATCGACTCTCTTCAATAGAGCGATAAGTCCTCAAAATTGCTTCCATAGCAATATTCTTCTTGTCACGTTAACACTACACCTCTGACAAATATTCACTTATCGACTCTCTTCAATAGAGCGATAAGTCCTCAAAATTGCTTCCATAGCAATATTCTTCTTGTCACGTTAACACTACACCTCTGACAAATATTCACTTATCGACTCTCTTCAATAGAGCGATAAGTCCTCAAAATTGCTTCCATAGCAATATTCTTCTTGTCACGTTAACACTACACCTCTGACAAATATTCACTTATCGACTCTCTTCAATAGAGCGATAAGTCCTCAAAATTGCTTCCATAGCAATATTCTTCTTGTCACGTTAACACTACACCTCTGACAAATATTCACTTATCGACTCTCTTCAATAGAGCGATAAGTCCTCAAAATTGCTTCCATAGCAATATTCTTCTTGTCACGTTAACACTACACCTCTGACAAATATTCACTTATCGACTCTCTTCAATAGAGCGATAAGTCCTCAAAATTGCTTCCATAGCAATATTCTTCTTGTCACGTTAACACTACACCTCTGACAAATATTCACTTATCGACTCTCTTCAATAGAGCGATAAGTCCTCAAAATTGCTTCCATAGCAATATTCTTCTTGTCACGTTAACACTACACCTCTGACAAATATTCACTTATCGACTCTCTTCAATAGAGCGATAAGTCCTCAAAATTGCTTCCATAGCAATATTCTTCTTGTCACGTTAACACTACACCTCTGACAAATATTCACTTATCGACTCTCTTCAATAGAGCGATAAGTCCTCAAAATTGCTTCCATAGCAATATTCTTCTTGTCACGTTAACACTACACCTCTGACAAATATTCACTTATCGACTCTCTTCAATAGAGCGATAAGTCCTCAAAATTGCTTCCATAGCAATATTCTTCTTGTCACGTTAACACTACACCTCTGACAAATATTCACTTATCGACTCTCTTCAATAGAGCGATAAGTCCTCAAAATTGCTTCCATAGCAATATTCTTCTTGTCACGTTAACACTACACCTCTGACAAATATTCACTTATCGACTCTCTTCAATAGAGCGATAAGTCCTCAAAATTGCTTCCATAGCAATATTCTTCTTGTCACGTTAACACTACACCTCTGACAAATATTCACTTATCGACTCTCTTCAATAGAGCGATAAGTCCTCAAAATTGCTTCCATAGCAATATTCTTCTTGTCACGTTAACACTACACCTCTGACAAATATTCACTTATCGACTCTCTTCAATAGAGCGATAAGTCCTCAAAATTGCTTCCATAGCAATATTCTTCTTGTCACGTTAACACTACACCTCTGACAAATATTCACTTATCGACTCTCTTCAATAGAGCGATAAGTCCTCAAAATTGCTTCCATAGCAATATTCTTCTTGTCACGTTAACACTACACCTCTGACAAATATTCACTTATCGACTCTCTTCAATAGAGCGATAAGTCCTCAAAATTGCTTCCATAGCAATATTCTTCTTGTCACGTTAACACTACACCTCTGACAAATATTCACTTATCGACTCTCTTCAATAGAGCGATAAGTCCTCAAAATTGCTTCCATAGCAATATTCTTCTTGTCACGTTAACACTACACCTCTGACAAATATTCACTTATCGACTCTCTTCAATAGAGCGATAAGTCCTCAAAATTGCTTCCATAGCAATATTCTTCTTGTCACGTTAACACTACACCTCTGACAAATATTCACTTATCGACTCTCTTCAATAGAGCGATAAGTCCTCAAAATTGCTTCCATAGCAATATTCTTCTTGTCACGTTAACACTACACCTCTGACAAATATTCACTTATCGACTCTCTTCAATAGAGCGATAAGTCCTCAAAATTGCTTCCATAGCAATATTCTTCTTGTCACGTTAACACTACACCTCTGACAAATATTCACTTATCGACTCTCTTCAATAGAGCGATAAGTCCTCAAAATTGCTTCCATAGCAATATTCTTCTTGTCACGTTAACACTACACCTCTGACAAATATTCACTTATCGACTCTCTTCAATAGAGCGATAAGTCCTCAAAATTGCTTCCATAGCAATATTCTTCTTGTCACGTTAACACTACACCTCTGACAAATATTCACTTATCGACTCTCTTCAATAGAGCGATAAGTCCTCAAAATTGCTTCCATAGCAATATTCTTCTTGTCACGTTAACACTACACCTCTGACAAATATTCACTTATCGACTCTCTTCAATAGAGCGATAAGTCCTCAAAATTGCTTCCATAGCAATATTCTTCTTGTCACGTTAACACTACACCTCTGACAAATATTCACTTATCGACTCTCTTCAATAGAGCGATAAGTCCTCAAAATTGCTTCCATAGCAATATTCTTCTTGTCACGTTAACACTACACCTCTGACAAATATTCACTTATCGACTCTCTTCAAGAGAAAGAAGATGTGGACAGCGGTAACGAAGCTGACATCGAACCAGATCCTGATGAAGATTGTCCTTGGGAGTTAAACTTTGATGTAATGGGTCAGGGTGAGAGTAATAATGATGTACCGAGTGGGGGCGAGTGGTGCATTAATGAAGATTTCATTTTAGCGTACTTGTCTGATGTCTCTCCTAAAAATGAACAAATAGAGAATGATTCTAGTGCAGGTACCAACCCATGGCACGTACTGTGCACCGAGGCGTCACTCACCTTACCAATCCAGTCATCTTTCGCTTCGGATGAAGAAGTGGAGGATGCACAGAAGGCTTTCTTCAAAGTCCCATCCAAAAGGAAAGGGCAGAAGCCGATTTGTTTTGGTAAAGTCAAACCCGAACAACTCAAACGAGCAAGTTCAGAGGAAGACGACGGAGTTCCCTAATTCCATTACCACGAACCCAATTCTATATACTTAATGAAACGAATGGGGTATAACTTTAATGAGAAACAGGGCTTGAACTTCGGGAAAGGAAGACGAACCCCGATCCGGATGTCTCTCACTCCTGAAGGAAAACCTCCGGATTATTATCAAAAAACCGGAAGAGGAGTGGGTTACGTTACACCTCCCCCTGCTTCGGAAAACGAAATCAGTAATTACCTGCGTCACGACCATTCATCTGGAACATCTTCATACGAGTCCGACGTCAGTGTTGGACCTTTCTTTAAAAACCTGACTGTGAACATGGTTTCAACTAGTCATCCAGATGAAGACGCAGGGGGTGACGAGGAGTTGATGGAATCGACCAATGATCCTTGGATCAAACGCCTCAATATCTTGTGGGATATGCGATTCGAACAACGCGAACCACCCACTGAAGATAAAGTGATCCAGGTCAACATGGGAGATGAACATGATCCTAAGCCCATATTCATAGCTGAAGACTTGTCATCATCCGAGAAGGAGGACCTTATATCTCTTATCCGAGAATATATAGATGTCTTCGCTTGGAACTATGAAGATATGCCTGGCCTTGACCCGAAGGTTGCCATGCACCGTCTCAACATTGATCCGGACGCAAAACCCGTTAAACAACAACAACGCAGGTTTCGTCCAGAGATCATGGAATCAATTGAGTCAGAAGTTAAAAAGCTTATAGACTCAGGTTTTGTTAGGGAAGAGCAGCACCCAGACTGGGTGGCCAACATTGTTCCAGTTCCCAAAAAGAATGGTAAGGTTCGGATATGCATCGATTTCCGCGATCTCAATGCCGCTTGTCCGAAAGACGAATTCCCGCTTCCTATCACGGATGTTATGATTGACAACACCTGCGGGTATGAAAGGATGTCTTTCATGGACGGGTTCTCCGGGTACAATCAGATCAAGATGTACCCGGACGACGAAAAGCATACTGCTTTTAGAACACTGCTAGGGGTATATTGCTACACAGTGATGCCCTTCGGCCTGAAGAATACAGGTGCAACTTATCAACGTGCAATG
>NW_017973634.1:0-15121 GCF_001876935.1 Asparagus officinalis
CAGCAAGAAACGGCGGTCAAAACGCCGACCACAAGCAAACGGGTGTGGGTTCCCAAATCGAAACCAACAATGCCAGCAAAGAAGGGTGAAACCATCGCCCAAAGCTCCTCCAAATCAGGTCATGTTTCTACCATCCCGGCACCTTCAACGGCGCCAAGTAAGAAAGGGGATCATTCAAGATCCCAGGTTCCTTTGACAGGTCACCTCGGTCCCTTACCGGCGAATCGAGGTAGAGTACCCGTCAAAGAACGACTGGGACCATTGAAAGGTCCCCAAGTTTCAAATCAGACTGGGGGTCGATTTAATCCCCCCAATAAAGAAAACAAAGGGAAAGCCCCTATCACCGACCGCATCGGATTGCGACCCCTATCACCGACCGCACCGGGTTGCGAGTCGAACTGAAAGAGCCCGTCCAATTTCTACGTTCCCAAAAGCGTAAATTTGAACGGGCCTCTATTGAAAAAGCCAACCAAGTGTTGCATTCCCAAGGGGAAGCACACTCATCTGAAGATGAGAGTGTTATACTAAGGGACACCCACCAACACTCTGTAGGGTGCTCCAGCTATCAAGCTGATGAGTTGTACTACAGAGCTGGGGGTGTGGGTAAATCTCGAAAGAGATATGTGCAGGATATGAAGTCCCAATGCCCGTGTGCAAGTATCATCAAGACGGTGCTGTCGGAATGCCGCTGCAACAGTCCCCCAAGAAGAATCTCGGTGTTCGAGAGACTCTCCAAGCCGAGGCATTTCCACAAGAAGAAATTGCTCCGCCAAAAAGACGAGTATTCAAGAGTGTCGGTCAACATGACCGGCCGAGGGGAATCAACACCACACTTCAGCATAGAACAGCTCGCTGAGGTATCCCGGTGTATAGCACGGATGCGGCCCGGAACCAGCGGCCGGAAGGGCTACCAAAGAGTACCAAAGGGCCTCTCTCTGGAAGAAGAAGAATCAGATGCTGATTCAGATACCTGCTCCGCCGTCGCATCAGATGACACGGCTTCAAGTGCGGGCCAGCCGTACGAATCACTCATGATCAGTGCCGAACAAATGAACAAAA
Source organism: Asparagus officinalis (assembly GCF_001876935.1). NCBI lineage: Eukaryota > Viridiplantae > Streptophyta > Magnoliopsida > Asparagales > Asparagaceae > Asparagus > Asparagus officinalis. Next base: position 1,060 of record NW_017973634.1, read on the forward strand.
TGCTTGAAGACGCCCTAACTCGGCAGAAAGAAGCTTTCAAATTCGAGATGGAAATGACCCTACAGCGGATGAGGGAGATGCACGATCAGCAACTCGCAGCTTTGACAACTCATCAAGAGGAGCCCACTCGACCCAATCATCAGAACCAAGAAGAGAATGAACGGGAAGGGAATAATGTCATTATTCCTCCTGTCAACAACGACAACGGAAGTGGTCCGGTAGATGATAATGCCAAAGAAGACCACATTACCTCTCCCCAAAACCACTCGAAAATAGAAACGAGTGAAGACAAAAAGATGAAAGACTTGGAGAGCAAAATCAATGCATTGATGAATGCTCAAGAGGTAAAAAGGTCAGGTATACCGTGTCCATATCCGAGGGAGTGGGAATCCATTCCATATCCGGCAAAGTTTAATCTCATTAACTTTACGCCGTTTGATGGAAAGGGTTCCCCTACCCAACATTTAATCTACTTCAAGTCTCATTTAGGAATTATTTCCGGAAATGAGCCCCTCATGGTGCGGTCATTCGTCGGCACTCTTCGCGGAGCTGCCTTCGACTGGTACCGCCGTCTCAAGCCCGGAAGTATCAACGGCTGGGATGACATGGAGGACATGTTCTTGACCAATTTCTTTGATGATGACACCGAGGTTTCGATCGGCACGCTGTTCGATGAAAAACAGAAGAATGGCGAGACGGTTGAAAACTTCGTGAAGAGGTTCCGGAACAAAGCTATGAATTGCAGGGACCCGGTCAGCGAGGAATTCATCCTCGAAACTTGCCACAACAATTTAACATTGGACATCCTTGAAGCCATGGGAACGGCACCGCCAACGACCTGGAAAGACTTGAAGGTGAGAGGGGAAAGAGCCGAGCGACTCCTCAAAAGGAAGAAGGCTGAAAGGGGCCAAATACCAAACAGTGTCCCACAACAGAAGAACTTTACCCCTAGGGGTAAGGGGAAAACACAAGCAAATGCTGTAGATGCGAATCAAGTGTTTGAGGTGCAAGCACAGCCGCAACAGCCCCAGCAGCAACAGAGGGCGCCTCAACAATCGAGATGGCAACAACAGCCCCAAAGGCAAAAGGCCGCGGAGCCGAGGTTCCCAAAGACCTACTCGTTCAAGGAGGATGAAATCCCGGGTATCTTCAAATACCTCGTTCAGAACAACAAGATCAAGTTGCCACCGATTCAGGATCAAGAAGATGCCAAGAGGGTCAACGATCCGAAATACTGTGCATTCCACCGAGCGGTGCACCATCCCACCAAGGTATGCTACGCTCTCAAAGATAAGATTCAGGCCCTAATCGATGTTGGGGTTATCACCATGAAGCAGCCCAAAGAGAAGAAAGTGGGTGCAAACATGGTATCCATTAGTTTCGGGACTGTTCCCTCGAGTTGGTTCCAACACGAGCCGGTGATCAATGCAGCAGTGAAGACGGTGAATGATGATCCTCACCAACAGCGCCAGAAAGGGCTCGTGCCACACACAACCCCAAATGGTGAGATTCTGTGGGTTCATCCGGACTTGATCACAGATGAGCAATGGACCGGATCATCATCAAAAAGAAAGTCAAAAGGAAAAGGGAAATCTTGTTATGGAGCTTCTGCCATTCCAGGAGAAGAGGACGACAAAATCCCAACCTTTCCACTGTCTGAAGACGAACAGGAGGTCTTTGCAACCCGAAGCGGGAACGAGTATCACTACAAGTACCCAGACGCTTCCGAGCAATTGGGCACCAAAACCCCTCCTTCCAAAACGTTGGCAGAATTAGGAATCTCAGCAATTCCCCCAACACCCGCATCTGCGGAGAAAGTCCAGCAAAAGGAGAAGGGGAAAGAGCCTCCGCAGCAAGAAGCCCAGAACCCGAGGCAGTCTCGATTCAATCATCCGATTGGGAGAGACAAACCGGGAAATACGAGCTCACCGCCTCATTTCGACATCATGGCGCAGTTGGCCAACATCCCAGCTCGCATAACTCTATACGAGCTGTTGCGCCTTTCAAAGGACACAAGGAAAGCGCTGCAAGAAGCCTTAAGTGACTCTGAAGCTTTTCTGACTCGGATCAAGCCATCTCCAGAAGGACCAGAGCCGTCAGTTCAACAATGCAACCTGGCGGCGCAACACTTTCCCTGCATCTCCTTCACTAAAGAAGATATGCAGACGAAGAATTCAAAGCATGACCGACCGTTGTACTTTACCGGTCACATTGGCTCCAGCGTTGTCAACCGGATCCAAGTCGATCCGGGTTCCGCTGTTAGCATCATGCCATTCCGATTGATGCATCATCTCGGAATCCCGACTAGCAAATTAGCATCCACTGGCACTACGATTTATGGATTCAACACCAGCGGGTCTAGGCCCTTGGGGAAGATCCGAGTCAAGTGCCAGATTGGGGATTTGAGGTCGGAGGTCACTTGTTATGTGATTGACGCGGAAACATCCTATAACTTACTGTTGGGTCGACCTTGGATCCACGGTAACCTTATAGTCCCGTCAACTCTACATCAGTGTCTCAAATATGTAGACACAAACAATGAAGTCAAGACGGTGGTCGCGGATAAGCAACCGTTTAAGGGATTGGAGAATTACTTCACCGATTCCCTTTTATACGGCGCTGAATCCGATACTGAACCATCGGCCCAAGGAACGGACAGCGGAGATGAAGCTGATACCGAACCAGGGCTTGATTATGATGGTGGTTTTGTTCTTAATGACATTGTACCCATTGTAATCAATCTTGACGATGATGAATCATCGGAGAATAGTTGTAACTGGCAACTTGCCGAAGAACTATCAATAAACGATGATTTAGAGTATTTGATGTGTCTGGATGACGTCACTAAAGAGCTTTGTGATAATCCTGACCTACATATGCCTCTTCAGTCATTTTGTCTGACGAAAAAGCAGGTACAAGATCCATGCGGAGCGACGCTTGTCATCCCCGCGGGAAAATGGAGTGGAAAAGAAGTCGTCTACGGCAAAGGAAAAGAAGATCCGACACCCGATCACTTCTTAGAGGAAGAAGAAGACGAAGATAAACCTGCTCCTCATCTATTCAGATATGACGCAAAAGCGCGCGATATGATGGAAAAGTATGGGTATGACTTCACACTCGGAGAAGGTCTTTTCTTTGGTCGAGGCCCACGAGTTCCACCTCGAATGGCCTATGTACCGAAGGGAAAACCCGACGATTATTATCGCTATAAAAGAGGTCTCGGCTACGTCTCCTCGTCCGACGACGAATGTTGCTGGCAAATCATTGATCAGATCGCTAACAAGGCTAGAAACGGGTACTCTTCCGACTCTTCGGCTGGGGGTTCCGACACTAGCCTTGGCGAGACGTTCAAAAGGTTGATGTCAAATATGGTCACGGTCGATCCTACCGCAATAGAGGAAGACGACCAGATGCCAACATGGGAAGATCCTTGGGTTCACCACCTAAACATGCAGTATGGTGATAGGTTCGAGCAAAGAGAGCCTCCTACCGAAGATCAAGTACTCCAGGTGAATATGGGAACTGAGGAAAATCCTAAACCGATATTCATTAGCGATAGTCTTCTACCCGATGAGAAAGAAGAGTTAATCTCTCTTATCAAGGAGTACATTGACGTGTTCGCCTGGAATTATGAAGACATGCCAGGACTCGACCCGAACGTAGCAGTACATCGTCTCAATATCAAGATGGATGCCAAACCAGTCAAACAACAACAAAGACGGTTTCGTCCGCAAATGATGGAGGCGATCGAATCCGAGGTCAAGAAGCTTATTGACTCGGGCTTCGTTCGAGAGGAGCAACATCCAGAATGGCTAGCCAATATTGTCCCAGTCCTTAAGAAGAACGGGAAAGTCAGGATTTGTATCGACTTTCGGGATCTCAACACTGCTTGCCCAAAAGATGATTTTCCCCTCCCCATCACGGATGTCATCATCGACAATACGTGTGGGTTCGAGAGGATGTCTTTCATGGATGGTTTCTCTGGTTATAACCAGATAAAGATGCATCCGGATGATGAAAAGCACACCGCATTCAGAACGCCCCTCGGTGTCTTCTGTTACACAGTTATGCCCTTCGGCTTAAAGAACGCAGGTGCTACATATCAACGAGCTATGTCAAAGATCTTTCAGGATCATCTCCGAAAGACTGTTGAATGCTACGTAGATGATCTGGTCGTGAAAAGTCGTGATAAAAAGGATCACATCAAAGACTTAAAGACCATGTTCGACTTAATGCGAGCCCATCAGTTGAAGATGAATCCTACCAAGTCTTTCCTCGGAATGTCGAGTGGAAAATTCCTGGGATTCGTCGTCACCACCAAAGGTATCCACATCGATCCTGATAAGGTAAAGGCGATCAATGAATTACAACCTCCGAGAAACCTCAGGGAGCTCAGAGGATTGCAGGGGCGATTGGCTTATATCCGTCGGTTCATTTCGAACCTCTCAGGAAAATGCCAGCCATTCTCCAAGCTCGCAAAGAAGGGCGTATCATTTGTATGGGATGAAGCTTGTCAGAAAGCATTCGAGAGCATTAAAGAATATCTCTCAAAACCTCCCGTACTCGTTGCACCGAAATCGGGCAAACCGTTCTTGATTTATGTCAAGGCGACGAGCCATTCATTAAGTGCATTGCTTGCACAAGATGACGATAACGGTCACGAGCAGGCAGTGTATTACTTGAGCCGAACCATGGTGGGCGCCGAGTCTCGATATCCTATGATTGAGAGGGAATGCCTCGCCTTGGTGTTCGCCATTCAGAAGATGCGACATTATCTGGTCGGGCAGACCATTTACGTCATCTCTAAAGTTAATCCGGTTCGAGTATTCATGACTCAACCCGCTTCCATGAGCTGGCGGTTAGCAAAATGGGCCTTACTCTTGTCCCAATACGACTTGCATTTCAAGCAACAGAAGTCGGTCAAAGGACAGGCCATATGCGATCTCCTCGCAGCTAATCCAACTACGGATCCTGCCGAGATATACGACGACCTACCTGATGAAACCCACGAGGTCAACGCAACTTCACACCAACAAGTGTGGCGTTTATACTTCGATGGCGCCTCTCGAGCAGCTCTTGTCACAGATACTCCTGGACGTTCTAAGGTCTCCTCCGGGGTTGGAGTGGTCTTAGTTTCCCCAGGAAAACACGTGATGCCCCGAGCCTATTCATTAACCAAGCCATGTTCAAATAATGTGGCAGAGTATAATGCACTGATTATTGGACTCAACTTCGCTAAGGAGCTGGGGGTTGAGTATCTCGAAGCCTTCGGCGATTCTCAACTAATAGTCAAGCAAGTCCAAGGAGAATATGAAGTCCGAAGTCAGGATTTAATTCCATACCATAAGATGGCAGTGGAGATAGCGGAATCATTTGAAGGATTCTTCATCGAACATATTCCACGGCTACAGAATACCTATGCAGATGCGTTGGCCGCATTGGCCGTGTCACTAGCGCAGCCTCCCGAAACAGAGCAGTTTGTTACGGTAAGAACTCACCAACTCCTAGTGCCGCTTTACAGTGAAGATGCCGAGGAAGAAGAAGTTCAAGAGGTACACGCTACTCAAATCGAGTTCGAACCACGAGATTGGCGTTTCCCCATCATCGACTACGTCTTGCATGGAATCTTGCCAGAAGATGTGAAGGAAAGAGAGTCAATCCGGCGAAGAGCACCCAGATTCTACTACAATACAGAGAATCGAACGCTATACCGCAGGGGGTACGATGGGCTGATATTGCGTTGCCTATCAACCAAAGAAGCCCAAGAAGTGCTTAGAGAGGCACATGAAGGGGAGTGTGGCGCGCACGAGCCTGGCCCCAAGCTTTATGATCGCATCAGAAGAATGGGATATTTCTGGCCTCACATGATGAGCGAAGCAATCACATATGCCCGGAAGTGTCATGCGTGTCAAGTACATGCGAATTATATGCACCAACCTCCGGAGCATCTGCATCCCTCGGTAACATCTTGGCCGTTCGAGACTTGGGGAATGGACATTGTTGGTCCTATAAATCCCCCTTCGATCAAAGGCGACCGGTTCATCCTGGCGATTACCGATTACTTCTCCAAATGGGCTGAAGCAATTCCACTCAGAGAAGTTAAGACGAGCAACGTCATTGGATTCATCAAGCACCACATCATTTACAGGCATGGTGTTCCAAGACGAATCATACATGACAATGGTCCTCAGTTTGTCAGCAACGCCTTCATAAGGTTCTGCGAAAAATTCAAAATTCAGGACATCTCATCAACGGCTTATAATCCCACAGCAAATGGATTAGCTGAAGCCTTCAACAAGACTATCATAAAACTTTTGTCAAAGCTTGTGAAAAGTAACAAGCGAGATTGGGATGACAAGCTCGGTGCAGCACTATGGGCCTATCGTACCACGGTACGTACACCAACCGGTGCAACCCCGTATTCATTAGTATATGGATGTGAAGCCGTTCTCCCTTTGGAAGTTCAAATTCCATCTCTTCGGATCGCCCTTACAACCCAAATGACGACCGAAGAACAGCATCAAAAGCGCCTCGAAGAACTCGAGATGCTCGATGAAAAGCGCCTGGAGGCTCAACAGCATATCGAGTTCTACCAAGCCAGAATTTCTCGAGCCTTCGACAAAAAGGTTCGACAAAGGAGTTTTAAGGAAGGGGATTTGGTCTTAACTGAAAGACATCCTATGAACCTGAGCTCCAAGAAGAAGGGCAAGTTCGAGCCCAAATGGGAAGGACCGTTCGTAGTAGAAACAGTCTACTCAAACGGCGCCTATCGCCTAGTCACCAAAGATGGTGATCGGCTGATGATGCCAATAAATGGCAAATTCCTGAAGAGGTACTATCCTTAGCACCTTTCAGAAGGAGCTGATGTATCGGGAAGTTCCCGGAAGAATACCACATTGGGGTATTCTTAGGGATAACCTGGTCGGTATAAGAGAGATGAACAAGAAGTCCACATTCGAACCCCGAATGTTCTAGTTTGTCAGACTCTAACCCTCATCAGATGAGATCCAATCATTCGAGGGATTAATTTTCCCTCACAAAACTTTCATTGGTGTTCGATTACTCATAGTCTTCGCCACACATTCCTCACTCGGTCAAACCTTACGACAGTTAGGACCAAAGCCAAAGTCCCCTCTCGATTCCTTCAACGAACGAGAGGTCCACAAATCGGGCGGTCAAACTTTCACGTAGTTGTGATCGTTCCAAATTTCCCACTTGGTCAAACCTTACGACAGTTAGGACCAAAGCCAAAGTCCCCTCTCGATTCCTTCAATGAACGAGAGGTCCACTTTCAAACTCCCGAATGACCAAACCTTACGACAGTTAGGGTCATCTCGAACCCTCGCTTAGTCACAACTTACCCTGGTCGAGACTAAGACCGAGTCATCTTTTGTTCAAATGACCAAACCTTACGACAGTTAGGGTCGTTTGAACTTTCCGATTCTCGGAGTGGAGATCCCACTTCTAGTTTCATCCTGCGGATTCTGGAGGTGGAGATCCCACCTCGAGTTTCCCTCTTTTGCTGGAGATAGAATATAAAATTCTTCCTCTCCAGTTCTGAAGATAGAATATAAAATTCTTCCTCTTCAGAGTCAAATGACCAAACCTTACGACAGTTAGGGTCGTTTGAGCCTTTCGGATTCTGGGGGTGTGCCACCTCGAGTTTCCTTTCCAGCTGAAGATAGAATATAAAATTCTTCCTCTTCAGAGTCAAATGACCAAACCTTACGACAGTTAGGGTCGTTTGAGCCTTTCGGATTCTGGGGGTGTGCCACCTCGAGTTTCCTTTCCACCGGGAGATAGAATATAAAATTCTTCCTCTCCTCGGACCTTTCCGATGCTCGGAGTGGCGACCCCACTCCCAGTTCATCATTCCGGGTGCTCGGAGTGGAGATCCCATTCCCAGTTCATCCTTCCAGATACTGGGGGTGGGGAATCCCACCTCAAGTTTCCTTTCCAGCGGGAGATAGAATATAAAATTCTTCCTCTCCTCGGACCTTTCCGATGCTCGGAGTGGCGACCCCACTCCCAGTTCATCATTCCGGGTGCTCGGAGTGGAGATCCCATTCCCAGTTCATCCTTCCAGATACTGGGGGTGGGGAATCCCACCTCAAGTTTCCTTTCCAGCGGGAGATAGAATATAAAATTCTTCCTCTCCTATTTTGACACAACTTTCAACTTCCAATCCGCGCACTTGGTGCGTGGGGAATTTTATCCCGAATCCTAAGTAGGGATAAGTCAACACCTAACACGTGTTGCCGGGTAGCCTATTCCCGTAACAAGGGCAAAGTCTACGTATTCGAAGTCGTAGCAGCAAGTCTAAGGGAGTTCATTCCTTTAGCACAACGTTACATACGGAACGGATTTCGATAATCCGCATGCTAGCCCGATTCAAACGGTGATCGGTAAAGGCACATCAAACCCGTTGAAGGCTGGGGGTTTGCCAAAAACCCCAAAGTCAACGCCTAACACGCGTTGCCGGGTAGTCTATTCCCGTGAGAAAGACGAAGCCTATGTATTCAAGATCATAGCACAAAGCCTCAGAGAGTTTACTCTCTCAGCACAACGTTACATGCGGAACGGATTTCGACAATCCGCATGCTAGCCCGATTCAAACGGTAATCGGTAAAGGCACCTCAAACCCGTTGATGGCTGGGGGTTTGCCAAAAATCCCATAAATCTGTCATTCGGAAGAGATACAGAGAAAACACAAAAGAAGCAAATGCGGATTTTCTATTAATAAATCAAGTCAAAAGCATACAACAAAAGCTCGTTAGTCCGAAGGCAACCGACGGCTAAGAATATGAGACTCTAAACCAGAGAGCCTGTCCATATAGTCCTGCTCGAACTCCGCCTGCAGGCTAGCTCGGACAGAATCTTCGGAACTGTTGAGAACCTCTGCGGCTTCGTGTCGTAGCTTCATCAACCCCTCCTGCACTGATCCCAGCCTGTCGAGTGTCCATTCACGAGAACGCTCCAACCCAACCAGTTCCTCAGAAATGGTAGCGGCAGATTCTTCGGCGCGTTCCAAGGCCTCCTTCAGTCTAGCTATCTCTGCACGAGTGGAATCTAAGGAGCTCACTAACTCAGCTCTGCTGGTGTCTTTCCTCGCCAGAGAGGCCATCAGCTGCTCGACAGTGCGCTCACGTGATCGAAGCTCGCTGCCAACGGAAGATCGCAGTTCATGCCACTGCGTCAACCTATCCTCCACCTGAGAAGATGCAAAAGAGGGAGCTCCACCAGCCTTCAACTCCCTCAGCTCTCGAATCTCTGACTCCAGGGCAGCGAAATCAGCTGTAAAGGAATCGGCCAAATCCGGATATCCCTCTTCCCTCATCATCATCATGTGACGGGAGAAGGAACGCCTGAACTGATCAAAAGAAGACCCTCTGTGCAGAAGCTTATCAATCACGCCGTTATAAAAGGCAGTAAAGAAGCCGAGGTCAGTGCGGAAGACATCCCCATCTGGATTGGTATCGGCCAAGAGAGCATGGACCTGCTCATATAGAGACGGTCGAGAACCTGCAAGCAGCAGTATGGGAGGTCAAGAAACTATTAAATACAATCGAAAAGACCCTAAGGGAAATTCGAGGTATACCTATACCGGCGGAAATCCCCTCGGGTTGGGGTTCGACAGGCTCCGAAGTAACGACAGGAATGCTCATGGAAGGTATATCAACCCTCGTGGGCAAGTCAGTCGTATTAGGCGAAGGCGGGAAAACACCCGAAGCTATAGCAGAATCAGGTACAGCGCCTGGTCATATAGTTGCACTTCTTTATTAGTCAAAATGGAGACTGAGACAAGCAAAGAAGAGAGGAAATTGGATATATACCTGTGGATGAATCACTCTCAAAGAGTGGTCTCACAGTCCCGGTGGGAGCTTGTTCAGCTAACATATCGGCTAACAGTCCAGAGTCAGGTCTCGGGAAGACCGGTGCAGGAACATATCCCTGCTCTTCGAAATCTGCAATAGGGGAGGCCCCATCCCCGTCTGGCCCTTCTGTCGCAACACCTGCAGCACCGGATGTAGGTATATCTGAAAATGAACCGGTGGGATCAACACCATCTGCCTGCCCAAGATCGATGTTCAGATCAATGCCCAGGGAGCCATCACGAAGGGCGTCGCACACCTGCTGCATGAAGCAGTCCATGTTGTCAGCCCCAGAGAATACCGGACCTGGTGGAAGCTCGCCCTCCTCGAAGAACCCTGAATTATGAAACAGGATCAGGGATCCCGGAAGGTAAATCATCTTAAAGCAATAAAAGTGGGTACAACAAAATGTTACCTTCCTCCCCGTCGGCAAAGCCTCCTGAATCTACCCCATGGGAGCGCTGATCAACATGAGGTTTATGGGCAATCTTTTTCCTTTTCGAAGGATCACCCCTCATAGAACCAACGGGGCGGTCATGCGAAGTTTGGCCACCAAACTTGGATTTCGCACGACGGGAAGCGAGCGACCCATGGTCGTCGGCTACCCCACCTGAAACAACAAGAATCATCTCATGAACCAGATCTTTCGCCAATACCAATTGAAGTCGAGAAAGAGGATCAAAGAGCATGACAAACCTGTATCAAGTTCTGCTTGGTCGGTATCTATATCTGCATACTCCCCTTCGGGAATTCCGGTGGACTTCTTCCTCTGTCTCTGAGCAGGCTCAGCCCTGCGAGCAGCCATCATAGCAGATTGAACCAAGTGATCGGATTCTAGTTCCGAAAGACTCCTCACACTTATGGATTCATCGGCAGAGAGGAACCATTTACAGCTGAGGAAGGTAATCATCGGCTTGCGTTTATAGGAGGGAAGAGCAAACTGAGCCCCGGTGCAGCCAACCATGGTCCATAACCACGCCCGTACGCCGTCAACGAGTCCTCCCTCAACACGCAAACTACGACTCGGATTCCCAACGTATAGTTGGTCATAGCCAAACTGACGTGCGAAACGGCAGGGAAGGTAAGGCTCTATGTGGCAGCGGTCCTTCACCCGGAGAACAAGATACCCGACTCGGATGTTCACCAACCAGCGGAAACAACCGACGTCGAGAGCAGTCCGGTTAGTTCGGGGTTTCTCCATATCAGTCAACTCCTCGCCATAACGTCCCGAAAAGCGAGGGAAGCATTTGAAGAACTCCCAGTTCCTGCGAACTCGAAGTTCTTTTTGTACATCTTCAAATTTCTTCCCAACCCATCTACTCTCCTCCAACAGCTGTAGGAAAGGAACGGGAACATCAACGGCGCTGGGCGCCGACATCAAGTCCGGACGGTGAAGAACGAACCACGCCATCAAATAAGCGTAGGGCAGCTCAACCTTCGGGCAGGTAAGCTCAGTCGAGGGTTTAGAACCCACTTGGGTAAGAACACGAACTACACCCCTAAGCCCGCAATGGATGCTGGCAACCATCGCTGGAAGCAGAGAAAGCTCCCTCCCATAAGCTAGCTGGACCGCAGGGAAGAGCACCTCGAGGGGTAGAGCGTCTGAAGACTGATATGGAACAACACACTTCTTCAGCCAAAGAGCAAGGTAGCCAGCTAACAGAGACCGAGGATCGATAGACTTCTGGGCATGATAGAGGAACGATCGAAACTTAGTCCCGGCCGGAAAAGCCCCCTCGGCACTAGCAATGGTATAAGAATGAGTTTCATTCTTCTCCATCAGCTCATTAATAGCGGCAGGGGTCAAAACGCCTAACTCATGTATGGACTCCTCGGAATCATCCTCCAAGTTAGGAAACAGGTAAACAGCAAACTGCTTCAAGCTGATCTTCCTCTTCGTCTTCGCTGGAGGAGAACTCTGGAGCAAACAGGTGTGATAATGACAGGTGAGGTCCCAGAGAGTGTCATACACATCGGGAGTATCCTTCTTCAAACACTCCAACTGTTGGTTAGAAGGGAAGTATTCCTGATACGGGCAATCTCCCATCGAAAGCCCGGAAACCTGGTGCATCTCATGAAGAGCCAACCCTAGCTCTCCGCCACTGGTCAAGAAGGTATTACTATCAGGCATATATGTCTCGAGCAATGCCAAGAAGTGACGGCAGCTAACGGGAAGTCCATACATAGTAGCCCGTATGGGCGTATATAATCCACTACCCTTCAAGTCTCTCTCCCAGCGTCCCAGAACATAACTGGTCAAACGGGTCCACCATCCCTTAGCCAGTGAGGAAGCCCAACCATAACATCGGTAATCCAGTCGAGGTAATTGTCTTCCCAGATGAGCTAAACGATTCCTCACGGTGAGAGCGGCCGCCGATACCTCGCCTGGAGGTGCAGTGTCAAGACCCATGATCCCGGGTCGAAGGCCACAAATGGATTGATACCCCAGAGAACCGGGACTCTTGTGATGAGAAATGTATCCGCACTGAACGTGTGTAACAGCATTGGTAAGAGGCCAGGACATCTGTCGCCCCACAGCCTGTTTCTCCAAGTCAGTAAAAGAGCACTGGCGAGGAATAGAGGGGATATATAAAAGAGCTCCCTCGTCAAGGGTAAGCCAGTGCTCCTCAGCAAGAGTCAGCGCGGCAGGATCTTCGGTGCGATCCCCGAATAGAAAACCCGGCTTCTTTAAAGCTTCAGTAGAAGTGGCGTCTGCGGTGAGAGGAGCATCGGTGATAAGTTGGCGTAAACAGTGACGCCCTCCATCCTTTATCAAGCGACAGAACTCGTCTGAGCGATCTCTGTCGAACTGCGGAAGGGGATCGATGATCTGCCTGGCAGAAGCCGAAGAAAACACTTCCCTACTACAACCGGTAGGGGCATGATGAGGGAGACTACCCCCGGGAAACTCAACTGCAACAAAGCAAAGATGGAGTCAGAAAATCCATGTCATAAACGCAAGACGAGATTATTCGATTTCGAGTGCCCTACACCGGGAGAACGGTATGCGTCATCACGTAGACACCGTGATAACATATACCGACCTATAAGGTGTAAGGCAACACGAGATCGCCCCAATATAACCGAGGACTTGAATTGGCTAAGCAAAGCAAGTCCGAAACCTTAACCCCCGCGGGAGGGGTATCGGTTCTTCCGTCATGACCCGCGAGAGGTCAATCCGGGATAAAAGAAAAAAATATATATAAGATTCTTACCCCCAAAGCAAGAGGTCACTGGAGATGATGTCGTAGGAGCCTCCTCCACGCCATGCTGCGAGCAAGGGTGACTCCCGGAAAGACGAGACCGACGGGGAGACATCGTGAATCTGCAATGAAGAGCAGTACATCAGGTACGATATATATACACGAAAGGAGAAACTCCACAAGGAAAGGTCGAGGACATTTGGATTTGAAGGTTCAAAATCAAGAACCTCATCCCACAGCGGTTCAAAAGACTCCTTGTGAAGCTGAAGCTACCAAGGCCGAGCGGACTTTATCCAAGAGGGCGCGTCAAAGACGGCGTCAACGCCTAGCACGCCAATTGGCCAAGGCCTCCGAGCCGGTGGATGGAATCCGCTACGAAGCGGATCTGAAGTCTAGAGGACGCCAACAGGCACAGCAGCGACTTAGCGATTGGTCCAAACCAACGGAGGACGCCAATAGGCACAGCAGCGACTTAGCGATTGGTCTAAACCAACGACAAATGAATGGGTCCCTGTTAAGAGGACACGTTCCACTCTTAAAGAACGAACCGAGAAGCGCCACGCTTTACTTGCGCACGCAAGAATCCTGGTACAAGAGGCCGAGAAACTACAAACAAGTACTGCAGATTTTAAACTGACGAAACCACGACAAATCTGGAGGCCAAAATCCAGAACAAAGCCCGAAAAAACCGAGGCACAAAATGTTGGCTCGGCCAAGGCCGAGTGCTGGCTCGGCCAAGACCGAGTCACTAAACGCTGGCTCGGCCAAGGCCGAGTCACTAAAAGCTGGCTCGGCCAAGGCCGAGTCACCAAACGCTGGCTCGGCCAAGGCCGAGTCACCAATTGCTGACCCGCGAGCTGGTTCATCTCTCTCTGTAGAAATTTCGCCTCCTGCGACCAGCTTTAAGTCTCCGACAGATCCTGCTTTTGTTCCAATGACTTCCTCACCTCCTGTAAAACCCCACGGCGGCGTGGACTCATCCCGAGT
>NW_017973635.1:0-2081 GCF_001876935.1 Asparagus officinalis
CGGCCAGGCCAAGACACCCCTAGGGTGTCTCAGCACGGATTTGACCCCTTTAAGTGGTTTTAACCGCTCTGCAACCCCTGATGCCTATAAATACAAGCCTTAGGCCTCATTTTTTCAGGGCTGGAGTTTTGGAGAATTGGCGAAGCCCTGCCGGAGTGAAGAGTGATCGAGCACTTCAACGCAAGAGAGTTTCTTCGTCAGATCTACATCACCCGTACCCGATCCTTAGTATTATCCCGTTGTGGTAATACTAAGAAGAGCAAATATCTCGCTTTTATCGAGATAGGCGCTTCAAGTTTCTAGATCTCCTCGCGGATCGACGAAGCTCTGGATCAGATCTGATTGCCAGGTAGTCCACGGATATCGACGTCCCCGTCACAGGCTAAAGACCCACGCAAGCAAGAGACGACGAACGGATCTTGTGTTTACTTTTCAAGAAAGTTGTAATTTTTATTTCTTTGTTGTTTGAATTCATTTGTAACATTTGAAGTTTAATGAAATCAATGATGAAGGCAACTTTCGACGAAAACAAACTGGCGACCACAGTGGGAGCCAATCAGATTGTTTACCCTTGAAGAGTATTTGTTTAAGGCAATGGTAAAAAGGAAAAGGGGGGAAACTTTTAGGGAAAATTTTGTCCAAGCAGAACCTTCATGTGCTGCAACCCCTTCAACTTCCCCCATGCGATTCAGCCCCTAAAAATATGACATTTTATGTTGCAGCATCTTTTAGCAATTATTACATGCCAACTAAGCAAAATCCTTAAAATAAATTTATCACCTCTCCTCAATCCCTCAAACCTAGCTCTCTCTCTCTCTCTCTCTCTCTCTCTCTCTCTCTCTCTCTCTCCCCCTCTNTCACAATATTTTTAACCGAATAGTTCTAATTTTTTGATGATTTCTTATGAATGCATTAGGGTTTGGTGATTTTGATGAATTCTTAGCTAATTCAAGTAAGGAGTGCTTGTCTCATCTCAAAGGTACAAATTTTTCATTTTATTGAGAATTCTGTTCTTTTTATTTAGTGTATACTTGATTATGATGCATTTCTAAATGCATTTCTTACTCATACCAATTGAACATGAGCTTATAACTGGAAAAGAAAACTCCATGGAAACCCTGTCCCGTTGGTTAAAACTGGAAAAGAAAAATCCATCTAAATATAGAGATAACTGAATGATGCCCCTCCCATCAAAAATATTTTAAAAGCACAAAAACTTAAGGCGTTCTTGTTGTGCATAGGAACTGTTGTGGTCAGGAAAATCTGTCATCCCACGGAGTTCGACTTTTTTCTATGCAGCCATTCTGGCATACGGGTAAAAACTATTATTCGCTGGTTCTCATTCAGATTCTGCTGGTCAAGTTATTGTTCTTAAAACTGTGCTGATCAGTGACAACTGAACAAGGAGTAATGCTTGCCGCCGCACCTTTACGAAATGTTACCCAGTGTTGGAAAAACCTGCAACGCATAATATAGGTCTTGCAGTTAGAATCAATACCCATTTCTTTATTTTCAATATTCTTCCAAGCATCATTTGTACATTCAGTTAGAATTTTAGCCTCCTCTGGATCAGTTTCGGAAGCGCAAAGCCTTTCAGTTTCTCCCTTGCTTGAATTATTGATGATAGTTTTATAAGTTGCCCAACTTTAACTGGAATGCGGATGGTTGATTTTGAGAGCAAGTACTACTAGCGTTTAGCTTACATGCCGATGGTTGAGCTAGTTTTTGCTCCTCCTCAATGTCATGTCCTTTGGAGATTGTTTTTGTTTGAGACATGTACGGTCATATATGAAGTGTTTTATCTGTTTGCTGGGGCCTCGCAAAGTATCATGTTTGGGTTGCTGTTTCTACAATGAACTGCAATTGAGTAGTTAAGAGGTTGTGGGATTAGCTGATAGCTGCTTATGAGACTAAAAATTTCATTTGTTCCTATTTCAAATTATTGATCTGCTCATTTTCTTTGTAGGTTTTGGGCTCATATCGTGATGGCATATGAATTACTCTTTTGTTGCTGCGGATAGGGTTTATCATACAAGCACTTCTGAATCCTCAGTTGCAATTTCTTTACATCAAGGATACTT
>NW_017973635.1:11460-11942 GCF_001876935.1 Asparagus officinalis
TGGGGTCCCCTTTTATAAGGGCCCTGATGCTGCTGCTGATGTCCAGAAAAACCTCTCTTGTTCTTGCCCTTGTCCCCACTCTGTCCGGTCTTGGCCTTCCCTTCCTTGTCTTTCTGAAACATAGAAGTCTCAATCTCCTGAGAAGTGACAGCCTCAGCTACCTCCCTGACTGAATAAAATCTCCTCGACATGAGGTACCGTCGGAGATTAGGGCGAAGCCTAGCCAAGATCATATGAGCCTGACGCTCTCCTGTCTGCCACATGCCTGTGAAATGTAACAGCTCCATGAACCGGCTCTCAAAATCAGCCACTGACATGTCCCCCTGAGTCAATCGGGACAACTCAAGCTCCTTCCCAGTCCGTGCTGCAGAAGAAATGTACTGTCCATCGAAAAAATATATGAAGTCCTCCCACATGAGGGTCAGCCTCTGCTCTGGAGTGAACTAGAGTCGGTACCACCTCCCGGCATCTCCCTTCAGGCT
>NW_017973635.1:12367-15113 GCF_001876935.1 Asparagus officinalis
AGGATCCTGCTGCGGCTCGGGTGGTGCCTGCTGAGGCTCAGATTGAGCTGGCTGCTGCTCTGATGGAGTCTGCTGTGACTCCGCCTGGGTAGCTCTCCTGGTACGAGGTCTACCAAGTCCTGCCATCTCTCTGCTCATAAGGAAATAAGAGTTTATGAGTCAAAATAGACTTCTATAAATAGCGTATCACAATACAATTTTCACAACATATAGTATTTGCACAAATACTTTAAACTTATACAAAAATAGTTGTCAAAAAAAATTTCTCAAATTTTGAGATATACGCATCTATCGTCCTCACTCATACTAGGAAATCCTTACGGACTCTATACATGAATCCTAGGAAACTCTATCCTAGCTCCACGACTCGTCACAGGATGATCCTAAGGATACTGGAACTAGAGCTCTGGTTCACACAAGGCTGTAGTCCTTGGTGAAACCAAGAATGTCAAACTTGCCATGCACCACACCGTGCAATAACATGTTTCACCATCACAATTCTATCACTCTAGTAGAGTCAATAACAGGTGTAGGTACAAAAAGCAAGTAAAAGATAATACAAGAGATAACTGATGAAATGATAGGGATCAAAATACTATTTCATTCATCATCCAACATACAGAAAATACAAAGACAATGTCTGAAATGAAAATACTGAGGTTCTCAACAAGCCTCAAATACAACAAGTCTGAATGAAGGATATAAGGCATACAGCCTTTACAACATCTATAGCATAGTCCTCAAATGTATAATACCAACTACAGTGGAGCCCAAAGAAATTATTACATAGCTAAAATGTAAAGTTGAACACTAAAGTGGTCCACTATCAACCTGCGGTTCTCCGTGCTCCTGGCTCGTGACCTGAAAGGGGGAGGGACAACGAGCGTCAAAGCGCTAGCGAGTAACATCACAACCAACCCCAAGGGAAAGGGCTTGTTGTATAAGAAAATACAGTTAATACATAATAGATCTAAAATCATTGGTCTTGCTAAAGAGGGTTTTAGTAGTTAGAAATTTACAACACGAGAATAGGTACGTCGAGCGAAATAATCCAGACAAGGAAACCCTCATGTATATACCTTATATCTCAAATTGTAAACTCCTAATCACCAAACCCGAGATTCTAATATAGGAACAAATAATAAATGAAATACAACAAATCTCAGAACACAAGCGCAGTACCATATCATAGCCTACATGAATGTCATGTCAAAATCATGTCGTGAACTTCTGTGAGAAGGTCATATGTAGGGTTAAGAACTGTGTCCGAAACAGGAACTATATAAGGTAGTTTCCAATTCATAGAATAAGTGGCAAATTTCTCACACGAGGACTGAAATAGATTATAGTCCAACACGAGGACTGAAATGGATTATAGCCCAACACGAGGACTGAAAATGGATTATAGTCCAACACGAGGACTTCTATGGATTATAGTCCAACACGAGGACTGTGAAAAAGTAAAAATATCGCTATGATGTATAAAGAGAAGTCTACTTATATCAATCCACACTCGAACAGTGTATAAGTCCCCAAATCATACCCTCAGGTCATCTATCATGCATGAATACATAGTAAGACTTCAAACCAGAGTCAAATAACAGGCCAAAACTTCGAACATGAACAAAACAGACAGAACAGGCAGACTGTGTGGCGGTCGACCAGACCGGTCGACCGCGCTCTGACACGAGGGGCATTTCGGTCGACCGCCAGGGCGCCGCGGTCGACCGCTGCGGCAGCTCGGTCGACCGATTCAGCGGTCGACCGCACCGGTCGACCGCCAAGCGGACAGAAACCCATTCTGGGTTTCTGTCAACGCGAAACCTGAAACCCAAAATTTGTTAAACAAAAATCTAACTTGTAGAGGTGTTATGAATCAGTAAAATCAACTTTGCCACCAAGATTCCATAAATGTATAAACATGATTTACTCATCGTTAACAATAAAACAGGGTTTTTACTCCTTTCCTAGGTATTTTCAGATCTAGATCTGTTAACAGAAAACGTTGGTGAGTTTTTAAAACAGATAAAATCCCAAATCCATATTCTATACCACAATACTCTATTAGCTATTCAAAAAAATACAAGTTTGGCTCATAAAAACCCATAGAAACCCAGTTCTTGACATGAAAATGAAAGGGGTGGGGGTTGGGCGAGAAATTACTCGCCTTGGGTGTAGATGAACTCCCAAAAACAAGTGAGAATGATCCTCCTTCGCTGAACACCGATGCTCCAAACTCCTCAAAGATCACCAGTGACGGCTAGGGTTTTGAGAGGGGAGAGAAAAAGGGGCTAGGGTTTTACGTCTGAGGAGAAGAGAAACTCTCCTGGGTTGAGTTGGTATAAATACCAATTCCCCAACCCGACCCGAAACCCAATAGCCCAAAACAAAAACCGTAAAAGAAAACAACCTGGATAAACTCTCTGATCGCTGATCGGTCGACCGCACCGGTCGACCGCCACGGTCGACCGCGTCGGTCGACCGCTCAGCATAAAAATGCCTTTTGCAGGCATTTCACCTGCTGGACTATATCACTCGATATCTCTCATATATAAACACCTGTTGGGTTCCCAAACACTGATATATATATTCATCTGATATATTTACATGATTATTCATCGTAAGAGAATTATTCACTATTAATAATTCACATATACTTATTATAAAATTTTTGGGATTTTACATTCTTCCCCCCTTAAAAGAATTTCGTCCTCGAAATTCGGAAATCATGCGAACTTGAAATATG
>NW_017973636.1:0-15102 GCF_001876935.1 Asparagus officinalis
AGAGCTTAAACTGTGAGTACTCCAGCAAACGTACGAGTATAAACTGTGTTAATGGCGATTCGAAACCCTTGGGTCAGCGCCGGTCAACGCGTAACCCCAGGTCAACGCCAAGCAACGCGTTGCAACCGAAGTCAACGTTCGATGATTCGAAACCCTAGGGTCAACGCCGGTCAACGCGTAACCCTAGGTCAACGCCAGTCAACGCGTTGCAACCAAAGTCAACGTTCGACGATTCAAAACCCTAGGGTGGACGCCGGTCAACGCGTAACCCTAGGTCAACGTCGATCAACGCGTTGCGACAAAAAGCCAACACACGGGGATCCGACACAATGTGGCGGAGGTAGTTCAAAGTCAACTCAATGACACGAGCCAAACTCAATTCATCAGCTGCAGACTCGAGACTCCGACGACGGCCAGACGATAAACGCAGCGCCGGAAGAACCTCGGCTATTCGTCAAAGCATCGGATAGATCGAAAATCGAAAGAGTCAAGAGTTGAAGCTAACTACGCCGACTGAAGGCCAGATCAATCACATCCAAAGTATTCCAGCCTCTTCTATAAAAGAAACGAGTCAGGAACACTTTGGAGGGGGTATCTGTAGGCATCAAAAATTGCCTATAGTTCTCCACAACCGGTTCAGTGTTAACGAGCGACGATGAACGTCACCATCCAATCCACATGAGCCTAATCGACGTCGACGAACGACTGAAGTGAATCGACGAGTTACATGAGCGGATAGGACTTCGGAATCACGAAGACCCGGACCAATCGGGAAACCCGGCACTGTTCACAAAAAGGACAACGCCCTTCATGCCTCGACCACTCTACAGATAATCCAATCACCAGAGCGAGTACAAGAGTATAAACTGTTCCTCAATACTCCAAAGAGTACAAGAGTATAAACTGTTCCTCAATACTCCAAAGAGTACAAGAGTATAAACTGTTCCTCAATACTCCAAAGAGTACAAGAGTATAAACTGTTCCTCAATACTCCAAAGAGTACAAGAGTATAAACTGTTCCTCAATACTCCAAAGAGTACAAGAGTATAAACTGTTCCTCAATACTCCAAAGAGTACAAGAGTATAAACTGTTCCTCAATACTCCAAAGAGTACAAGAGTATAAACTGTTCCTCAATACTCCAAAGAGTACAAGAGTATAAACTGTTCCTCAATACTCCAAAGAGTACAAGAGTATAAACTGTTCCTCAATACTCCAAAGAGTACAAGAGTATAAACTGTTCCTCAATACTCCAAAGAGTACAAGAGTATAAACTGTTCCTCAATACTCCAAAGAGTACAAGAGTATAAACTGTTCCTCAATACTCCAAAGAGTACAAGAGTATAAACTGTTCCTCAATACTCCAAAGAGTACAAGAGTATAAACTGTTCCTCAATACTCCAAAGAGTACAAGAGTATAAACTGTTCCTCAATACTCCAAAGAGTACAAGAGTATAAACTGTTCCTCAATACTCCAAAGAGTACAAGAGTATAAACTGTTCCTCAATACTCCAAAGAGTACAAGAGTATAAACTGTTCCTCAATACTCCAAAGAGTACAAGAGTATAAACTGTTCCTCAATACTCCAAAGAGTACAAGAGTATAAACTGTTCCTCAATACTCCAAAGAGTACAAGAGTATAAACTGTTCCTCAATACTCCAAAGAGTACAAGAGTATAAACTGTTCCTCAATACTCCAAAGAGTACAAGAGTATAAACTGTTCCTCAATACTCCAAAGAGTACAAGAGTATAAACTGTTCCTCAATACTCCAAAGAGTACAAGAGTATAAACTGTTCCTCAATACTCCAAAGAGTACAAGAGTATAAACTGTTCCTCAATACTCCAAAGAGTACAAGAGTATAAACTGTTCCTCAATACTCCAAAGAGTACAAGAGTATAAACTGTTCCTCAATACTCCAAAGAGTACAAGAGTATAAACTGTTCCTCAATACTCCAAAGAGTACAAGAGTATAAACTGTTCCTCAATACTCCAAAGAGTACAAGAGTATAAACTGTTCCTCAATACTCCAAAGAGTACAAGAGTATAAACTGTTCCTCAATACTCCAAAGAGTACAAGAGTATAAACTGTTCCTCAATACTCCAAAGAGTACAAGAGTATAAACTGTTCCTCAATACTCCAAAGAGTACAAGAGTATAAACTGTTCCTCAATACTCCAAAGAGTACAAGAGTATAAACTGTTCCTCAATACTCCAAAGAGTACAAGAGTATAAACTGTTCCTCAATACTCCAAAGAGTACAAGAGTATAAACTGTTCCTCAATACTCCAAAGAGTACAAGAGTATAAACTGTTCCTCAATACTCCAAAGAGTACAAGAGTATAAACTGTTCCTCAATACTCCAAAGAGTACAAGAGTATAAACTGTTCCTCAATACTCCAAAGAGTACAAGAGTATAAACTGTTCCTCAATACTCCAAAGAGTACAAGAGTATAAACTGTTCCTCAATACTCCAAAGAGTACAAGAGTATAAACTGTTCCTCAATACTCCAAAGAGTACAAGAGTATAAACTGTTCCTCAATACTCCAAAGAGTACAAGAGTATAAACTGTTCCTCAATACTCCAAAGAGTACAAGAGTATAAACTGTTCCTCAATACTCCAAAGAGTACAAGAGTATAAACTGTTCCTCAATACTCCAAAGAGTACAAGAGTATAAACTGTTCCTCAATACTCCAAAGAGTACAAGAGTATAAACTGTTCCTCAATACTCCAAAGAGTACAAGAGTATAAACTGTTCCTCAATACTCCAAAGAGTACAAGAGTATAAACTGTTCCTCAATACTCCAAAGAGTACAAGAGTATAAACTGTTCCTCAATACTCCAAAGAGTACAAGAGTATAAACTGTTCCTCAATACTCCAAAGAGTACAAGAGTATAAACTGTTCCTCAATACTCCAAAGAGTACAAGAGTATAAACTGTTCCTCAATACTCCAAAGAGTACAAGAGTATAAACTGTTCCTCAATACTCCAAAGAGTACAAGAGTATAAACTGTTCCTCAATACTCCAAAGAGTACAAGAGTATAAACTGTTCCTCAATACTCCAAAGAGTACAAGAGTATAAACTGTTCCTCAATACTCCAAAGAGTACAAGAGTATAAACTGTTCCTCAATACTCCAAAGAGTACAAGAGTATAAACTGTTCCTCAATACTCCAAAGAGTACAAGAGTATAAACTGTTCCTCAATACTCCAAAGAGTACAAGAGTATAAACTGTTCCTCAATACTCCAAAGAGTACAAGAGTATAAACTGTTCCTCAATACTCCAAAGAGTACAAGAGTATAAACTGTTCCTCAATACTCCAAAGAGTACAAGAGTATAAACTGTTCCTCAATACTCCAAAGAGTACAAGAGTATAAACTGTTCCTCAATACTCCAAAGAGTACAAGAGTATAAACTGTTCCTCAATACTCCAAAGAGTACAAGAGTATAAACTGTTCCTCAATACTCCAAAGAGTACAAGAGTATAAACTGTTCCTCAATACTCCAAAGAGTACAAGAGTATAAACTGTTCCTCAATACTCCAAAGAGTACAAGAGTATAAACTGTTCCTCAATACTCCAAAGAGTACAAGAGTATAAACTGTTCCTCAATACTCCAAAGAGTACAAGAGTATAAACTGTTCCTCAATACTCCAAAGAGTACAAGAGTATAAACTGTTCCTCAATACTCCAAAGAGTACAAGAGTATAAACTGTTCCTCAATACTCCAAAGAGTACAAGAGTATAAACTGTTCCTCAATACTCCAAAGAGTACAAGAGTATAAACTGTTCCTCAATACTCCAAAGAGTACAAGAGTATAAACTGTTCCTCAATACTCCAAAGAGTACAAGAGTATAAACTGTTCCTCAATACTCCAAAGAGTACAAGAGTATAAACTGTTCCTCAATACTCCAAAGAGTACAAGAGTATAAACTGTTCCTCAATACTCCAAAGAGTACAAGAGTATAAACTGTTCCTCAATACTCCAAAGAGTACAAGAGTATAAACTGTTCCTCAATACTCCAAAGAGTACAAGAGTATAAACTGTTCCTCAATACTCCAAAGAGTACAAGAGTATAAACTGTTCCTCAATACTCCAAAGAGTACAAGAGTATAAACTGTTCCTCAATACTCCAAAGAGTACAAGAGTATAAACTGTTCCTCAATACTCCAAAGAGTACAAGAGTATAAACTGTTCCTCAATACTCCAAAGAGTACAAGAGTATAAACTGTTCCTCAATACTCCAAAGAGTACAAGAGTATAAACTGTTCCTCAATACTCCAAAGAGTACAAGAGTATAAACTGTTCCTCAATACTCCAAAGAGTACAAGAGTATAAACTGTTCCTCAATACTCCAAAGAGTACAAGAGTATAAACTGTTCCTCAATACTCCAAAGAGTACAAGAGTATAAACTGTTCCTCAATACTCCAAAGAGTACAAGAGTATAAACTGTTCCTCAATACTCCAAAGAGTACAAGAGTATAAACTGTTCCTCAATACTCCAAAGAGTACAAGAGTATAAACTGTTCCTCAATACTCCAAAGAGTACAAGAGTATAAACTGTTCCTCAATACTCCAAAGAGTACAAGAGTATAAACTGTTCCTCAATACTCCAAAGAGTACAAGAGTATAAACTGTTCCTCAATACTCCAAAGAGTACAAGAGTATAAACTGTTCCTCAATACTCCAAAGAGTACAAGAGTATAAACTGTTCCTCAATACTCCAAAGAGTACAAGAGTATAAACTGTTCCTCAATACTCCAAAGAGTACAAGAGTATAAACTGTTCCTCAATACTCCAAAGAGTACAAGAGTATAAACTGTTCCTCAATACTCCAAAGAGTACAAGAGTATAAACTGTTCCTCAATACTCCAAAGAGTACAAGAGTATAAACTGTTCCTCAATACTCCAAAGAGTACAAGAGTATAAACTGTTCCTCAATACTCCAAAGAGTACAAGAGTATAAACTGTTCCTCAATACTCCAAAGAGTACAAGAGTATAAACTGTTCCTCAATACTCCAAAGAGTACAAGAGTATAAACTGTTCCTCAATACTCCAAAGAGTACAAGAGTATAAACTGTTCCTCAATACTCCAAAGAGTACAAGAGTATAAACTGTTCCTCAATACTCCAAAGAGTACAAGAGTATAAACTGTTCCTCAATACTCCAAAGAGTACAAGAGTATAAACTGTTCCTCAATACTCCAAAGAGTACAAGAGTATAAACTGTTCCTCAATACTCCAAAGAGTACAAGAGTATAAACTGTTCCTCAATACTCCAAAGAGTACAAGAGTATAAACTGTTCCTCAATACTCCAAAGAGTACAAGAGTATAAACTGTTCCTCAATACTCCAAAGAGTACAAGAGTATAAACTGTTCCTCAATACTCCAAAGAGTACAAGAGTATAAACTGTTCCTCAATACTCCAAAGAGTACAAGAGTATAAACTGTTCCTCAATACTCCAAAGAGTACAAGAGTATAAACTGTTCCTCAATACTCCAAAGAGTACAAGAGTATAAACTGTTCCTCAATACTCCAAAGAGTACAAGAGTATAAACTGTTCCTCAATACTCCAAAGAGTACAAGAGTATAAACTGTTCCTCAATACTCCAAAGAGTACAAGAGTATAAACTGTTCCTCAATACTCCAAAGAGTACAAGAGTATAAACTGTTCCTCAATACTCCAAAGAGTACAAGAGTATAAACTGTTCCTCAATACTCCAAAGAGTACAAGAGTATAAACTGTTCCTCAATACTCCAAAGAGTACAAGAGTATAAACTGTTCCTCAATACTCCAAAGAGTACAAGAGTATAAACTGTTCCTCAATACTCCAAAGAGTACAAGAGTATAAACTGTTCCTCAATACTCCAAAGAGTACAAGAGTATAAACTGTTCCTCAATACTCCAAAGAGTACAAGAGTATAAACTGTTCCTCAATACTCCAAAGAGTACAAGAGTATAAACTGTTCCTCAATACTCCAAAGAGTACAAGAGTATAAACTGTTCCTCAATACTCCAAAGAGTACAAGAGTATAAACTGTTCCTCAATACTCCAAAGAGTACAAGAGTATAAACTGTTCCTCAATACTCCAAAGAGTACAAGAGTATAAACTGTTCCTCAATACTCCAAAGAGTACAAGAGTATAAACTGTTCCTCAATACTCCAAAGAGTACAAGAGTATAAACTGTTCCTCAATACTCCAAAGAGTACAAGAGTATAAACTGTTCCTCAATACTCCAAAGAGTACAAGAGTATAAACTGTTCCTCAATACTCCAAAGAGTACAAGAGTATAAACTGTTCCTCAATACTCCAAAGAGTACAAGAGTATAAACTGTTCCTCAATACTCCAAAGAGTACAAGAGTATAAACTGTTCCTCAATACTCCAAAGAGTACAAGAGTATAAACTGTTCCTCAATACTCCAAAGAGTACAAGAGTATAAACTGTTCCTCAATACTCCAAAGAGTACAAGAGTATAAACTGTTCCTCAATACTCCAAAGAGTACAAGAGTATAAACTGTTCCTCAATACTCCAAAGAGTACAAGAGTATAAACTGTTCCTCAATACTCCAAAGAGTACAAGAGTATAAACTGTTCCTCAATACTCCAAAGAGTACAAGAGTATAAACTGTTCCTCAATACTCCAAAGAGTACAAGAGTATAAACTGTTCCTCAATACTCCAAAGAGTACAAGAGTATAAACTGTTCCTCAATACTCCAAAGAGTACAAGAGTATAAACTGTTCCTCAATACTCCAAAGAGTACAAGAGTATAAACTGTTCCTCAATACTCCAAAGAGTACAAGAGTATAAACTGTTCCTCAATACTCCAAAGAGTACAAGAGTATAAACTGTTCCTCAATACTCCAAAGAGTACAAGAGTATAAACTGTTCCTCAATACTCCAAAGAGTACAAGAGTATAAACTGTTCCTCAATACTCCAAAGAGTACAAGAGTATAAACTGTTCCTCAATACTCCAAAGAGTACAAGAGTATAAACTGTTCCTCAATACTCCAAAGAGTACAAGAGTATAAACTGTTCCTCAATACTCCAAAGAGTACAAGAGTATAAACTGTTCCTCAATACTCCAAAGAGTACAAGAGTATAAACTGTTCCTCAATACTCCAAAGAGTACAAGAGTATAAACTGTTCCTCAATACTCCAAAGAGTACAAGAGTATAAACTGTTCCTCAATACTCCAAAGAGTACAAGAGTATAAACTGTTCCTCAATACTCCAAAGAGTACAAGAGTATAAACTGTTCCTCAATACTCCAAAGAGTACAAGAGTATAAACTGTTCCTCAATACTCCAAAGAGTACAAGAGTATAAACTGTTCCTCAATACTCCAAAGAGTACAAGAGTATAAACTGTTCCTCAATACTCCAAAGAGTACAAGAGTATAAACTGTTCCTCAATACTCCAAAGAGTACAAGAGTATAAACTGTTCCTCAATACTCCAAAGAGTACAAGAGTATAAACTGTTCCTCAATACTCCAAAGAGTACAAGAGTATAAACTGTTCCTCAATACTCCAAAGAGTACAAGAGTATAAACTGTTCCTCAATACTCCAAAGAGTACAAGAGTATAAACTGTTCCTCAATACTCCAAAGAGTACAAGAGTATAAACTGTTCCTCAATACTCCAAAGAGTACAAGAGTATAAACTGTTCCTCAATACTCCAAAGAGTACAAGAGTATAAACTGTTCCTCAATACTCCAAAGAGTACAAGAGTATAAACTGTTCCTCAATACTCCAAAGAGTACAAGAGTATAAACTGTTCCTCAATACTCCAAAGAGTACAAGAGTATAAACTGTTCCTCAATACTCCAAAGAGTACAAGAGTATAAACTGTTCCTCAATACTCCAAAGAGTACAAGAGTATAAACTGTTCCTCAATACTCCAAAGAGTACAAGAGTATAAACTGTTCCTCAATACTCCAAAGAGTACAAGAGTATAAACTGTTCCTCAATACTCCAAAGAGTACAAGAGTATAAACTGTTCCTCAATACTCCAAAGAGTACAAGAGTATAAACTGTTCCTCAATACTCCAAAGAGTACAAGAGTATAAACTGTTCCTCAATACTCCAAAGAGTACAAGAGTATAAACTGTTCCTCAATACTCCAAAGAGTACAAGAGTATAAACTGTTCCTCAATACTCCAAAGAGTACAAGAGTATAAACTGTTCCTCAATACTCCAAAGAGTACAAGAGTATAAACTGTTCCTCAATACTCCAAAGAGTACAAGAGTATAAACTGTTCCTCAATACTCCAAAGAGTACAAGAGTATAAACTGTTCCTCAATACTCCAAAGAGTACAAGAGTATAAACTGTTCCTCAATACTCCAAAGAGTACAAGAGTATAAACTGTTCCTCAATACTCCAAAGAGTACAAGAGTATAAACTGTTCCTCAATACTCCAAAGAGTACAAGAGTATAAACTGTTCCTCAATACTCCAAAGAGTACAAGAGTATAAACTGTTCCTCAATACTCCAAAGAGTACAAGAGTATAAACTGTTCCTCAATACTCCAAAGAGTACAAGAGTATAAACTGTTCCTCAATACTCCAAAGAGTACAAGAGTATAAACTGTTCCTCAATACTCCAAAGAGTACAAGAGTATAAACTGTTCCTCAATACTCCAAAGAGTACAAGAGTATAAACTGTTCCTCAATACTCCAAAGAGTACAAGAGTATAAACTGTTCCTCAATACTCCAAAGAGTACAAGAGTATAAACTGTTCCTCAATACTCCAAAGAGTACAAGAGTATAAACTGTTCCTCAATACTCCAAAGAGTACAAGAGTATAAACTGTTCCTCAATACTCCAAAGAGTACAAGAGTATAAACTGTTCCTCAATACTCCAAAGAGTACAAGAGTATAAACTGTTCCTCAATACTCCAAAGAGTACAAGAGTATAAACTGTTCCTCAATACTCCAAAGAGTACAAGAGTATAAACTGTTCCTCAATACTCCAAAGAGTACAAGAGTATAAACTGTTCCTCAATACTCCAAAGAGTACAAGAGTATAAACTGTTCCTCAATACTCCAAAGAGTACAAGAGTATAAACTGTTCCTCAATACTCCAAAGAGTACAAGAGTATAAACTGTTCCTCAATACTCCAAAGAGTACAAGAGTATAAACTGTTCCTCAATACTCCAAAGAGTACAAGAGTATAAACTGTTCCTCAATACTCCAAAGAGTACAAGAGTATAAACTGTTCCTCAATACTCCAAAGAGTACAAGAGTATAAACTGTTCCTCAATACTCCAAAGAGTACAAGAGTATAAACTGTTCCTCAATACTCCAAAGAGTACAAGAGTATAAACTGTTCCTCAATACTCCAAAGAGTACAAGAGTATAAACTGTTCCTCAATACTCCAAAGAGTACAAGAGTATAAACTGTTCCTCAATACTCCAAAGAGTACAAGAGTATAAACTGTTCCTCAATACTCCAAAGAGTACAAGAGTATAAACTGTTCCTCAATACTCCAAAGAGTACAAGAGTATAAACTGTTCCTCAATACTCCAAAGAGTACAAGAGTATAAACTGTTCCTCAATACTCCAAAGAGTACAAGAGTATAAACTGTTCCTCAATACTCCAAAGAGTACAAGAGTATAAACTGTTCCTCAATACTCCAAAGAGTACAAGAGTATAAACTGTTCCTCAATACTCCAAAGAGTACAAGAGTATAAACTGTTCCTCAATACTCCAAAGAGTACAAGAGTATAAACTGTTCCTCAATACTCCAAAGAGTACAAGAGTATAAACTGTTCCTCAATACTCCAAAGAGTACAAGAGTATAAACTGTTCCTCAATACTCCAAAGAGTACAAGAGTATAAACTGTTCCTCAATACTCCAAAGAGTACAAGAGTATAAACTGTTCCTCAATACTCCAAAGAGTACAAGAGTATAAACTGTTCCTCAATACTCCAAAGAGTACAAGAGTATAAACTGTTCCTCAATACTCCAAAGAGTACAAGAGTATAAACTGTTCCTCAATACTCCAAAGAGTACAAGAGTATAAACTGTTCCTCAATACTCCAAAGAGTACAAGAGTATAAACTGTTCCTCAATACTCCAAAGAGTACAAGAGTATAAACTGTTCCTCAATACTCCAAAGAGTACAAGAGTATAAACTGTTCCTCAATACTCCAAAGAGTACAAGAGTATAAACTGTTCCTCAATACTCCAAAGAGTACAAGAGTATAAACTGTTCCTCAATACTCCAAAGAGTACAAGAGTATAAACTGTTCCTCAATACTCCAAAGAGTACAAGAGTATAAACTGTTCCTCAATACTCCAAAGAGTACAAGAGTATAAACTGTTCCTCAATACTCCAAAGAGTACAAGAGTATAAACTGTTCCTCAATACTCCAAAGAGTACAAGAGTATAAACTGTTCCTCAATACTCCAAAGAGTACAAGAGTATAAACTGTTCCTCAATACTCCAAAGAGTACAAGAGTATAAACTGTTCCTCAATACTCCAAAGAGTACAAGAGTATAAACTGTTCCTCAATACTCCAAAGAGTACAAGAGTATAAACTGTTCCTCAATACTCCAAAGAGTACAAGAGTATAAACTGTTCCTCAATACTCCAAAGAGTACAAGAGTATAAACTGTTCCTCAATACTCCAAAGAGTACAAGAGTAT
This sequence comes from Asparagus officinalis, assembly GCF_001876935.1. NCBI lineage: Eukaryota > Viridiplantae > Streptophyta > Magnoliopsida > Asparagales > Asparagaceae > Asparagus > Asparagus officinalis. The sequence continues at coordinate 10,669 of NW_017973636.1, forward strand.
AAACTGTTCCTCAATACTCCAAAGAGTACAAGAGTATAAACTGTTCCTCAATACTCCAAAGAGTACAAGAGTATAAACTGTTCCTCAATACTCCAAAGAGTACAAGAGTATAAACTGTTCCTCAATACTCCAAAGAGTACAAGAGTATAAACTGTTCCTCAATACTCCAAAGAGTACAAGAGTATAAACTGTTCCTCAATACTCCAAAGAGTACAAGAGTATAAACTGTTCCTCAATACTCCAAAGAGTACAAGAGTATAAACTGTTCCTCAATACTCCAAAGAGTACAAGAGTATAAACTGTTCCTCAATACTCCAAAGAGTACAAGAGTATAAACTGTTCCTCAATACTCCAAAGAGTACAAGAGTATAAACTGTTCCTCAATACTCCAAAGAGTACAAGAGTATAAACTGTTCCTCAATACTCCAAAGAGTACAAGAGTATAAACTGTTCCTCAATACTCCAAAGAGTACAAGAGTATAAACTGTTCCTCAATACTCCAAAGAGTACAAGAGTATAAACTGTTCCTCAATACTCCAAAGAGTACAAGAGTATAAACTGTTCCTCAATACTCCAAAGAGTACAAGAGTATAAACTGTTCCTCAATACTCCAAAGAGTACAAGAGTATAAACTGTTCCTCAATACTCCAAAGAGTACAAGAGTATAAACTGTTCCTCAATACTCCAAAGAGTACAAGAGTATAAACTGTTCCTCAATACTCCAAAGAGTACAAGAGTATAAACTGTTCCTCAATACTCCAAAGAGTACAAGAGTATAAACTGTTCCTCAATACTCCAAAGAGTACAAGAGTATAAACTGTTCCTCAATACTCCAAAGAGTACAAGAGTATAAACTGTTCCTCAATACTCCAAAGAGTACAAGAGTATAAACTGTTCCTCAATACTCCAAAGAGTACAAGAGTATAAACTGTTCCTCAATACTCCAAAGAGTACAAGAGTATAAACTGTTCCTCAATACTCCAAAGAGTACAAGAGTATAAACTGTTTCTCAAAACTCCGACGAGTATACGAGTATAAACTGCTTCTCAACACTCCGATAAGTATAAGAGTATAAACTGCTTCTCACTCCAAAGAGTATACGAGTATAAACTGTTTCTCATTCCTCCTACCGGTATATGAGGTTAAACTGCTCCCTGATACTCCAATAGGTATATGAGTCTAAACTATTTCCTACCATTGACGGGAAGTTCCTGGAGGATATTACGCTAATATTCTTAAGGATAACCCGGTCGGACAACCAAGTCAAACCCAGTTCCAAGAGAGAAACTGGGGGTGGATTATCCAATGCATCGGGAAGTTCCCGAAAGAATACCACATGGGTATTCTTAGGGATAACCCGGTCTTTGTGGAATTGACGAAGGAGAAATCTACATTCGAACTCTGAAGGTCAGAATGTCTCTTCTTATTCTCTAACTCTTATGAGTTATTTTTGTGAGAAGAGATCCAATCTTCTGGTAGGTTAATCTTTCCTCACCAAACCATCCGCTGATCAAATCAAACGACAGTGGACCCACCAACATTCCCATCTGCCAGTCATTGGCGTTTCTCAGACTCAACGTGCTAGGTCCTAAACGCCTAACATTAAAGTCTCCCTTTGAGTGGTAATATGGGTTGGCACTTTCTTTGCTACCCGTATTCCACTCTCTTTGCGTTCTGGTCAAACCTATAAAAGTTAGGGCCAAAGCCAAAATCCCCTCTCGATTCCTCCAATGAACGAGAGGTCCACCTTCAAATCGAGCGATCAAACCTTCCGACAGTTAGGTCGTCTCAAACTCCTGCTTGGTCAAACATTCATACAGTTAGGGCCACAGCCAAAATCTCCTCTCGATTCCCCCAATGAACGAGAGGTCCACTTCCAAATCGGGTAATCAAACCTTCCGACAGTTAGGGTTATCCGAATTGTTACGATTCTCGGAGTGGAGATCCCACTCTTAGTTTCATCCTTCCGGATTCTGGGGGTGGAGATCCCACCTCGAGTTTCCTTTCCAGCTGTAGATAGAATATAAAATTCTTCCTCTTCAGCACCGGGAGATAGAATATAAAATTCTTCCTCTCCTCGGACCTTTCCGATGCTCGGAGTGGAGAACCCACTCCCAGTTCATCATTCCGGATTCTGGGGGTGGGGGATCCCACCTCAAGTTCCCTTTCCAGCTGTAGATAGAATATAAAATTCTTCCTCTTCAGCACCGGGAGATAGAATATAAAATTCTTCCTCTCCCGTTTCTCAATCTGTCTTTGCTTTTAGAAAAGACACGATTGTCAAATCCGGGCACTCGATGCACGGGGAATTTTATCCCGAAGCCTGAGTAGGGATAAGTCAACGCCTAACACGCGTTGCCGGGTAGTCTATTCCCGTAAGAAAGACGAAGTCTATGTATTCAAAATCATAGCATTAAGTCTAAGGGAAGTAATTCTCTTAGCACAACGTTACATGTGAAACGGGTTTTAATAATTCACATGCTAGCCCGATTCAAACGGTAATCGGTAAAGGCACATCAAACCCGTTGATGGCTGGGGGTTTGCCAAAAATCCCAAAGCCTACGTCTAACACGCGTTGCCGGTTAGTCTTTGACCGTAAAAAAGGACAAAAGACCACATATTCAACATTGTGGCAGGATGTTATTGATAACACCGTAATCCGTGCCTCACACGCACGGGGAATTTTATCCTGAATCCTAAGTAAGGATAAGTCAACACCTAACCCGTGTTGCCGGGTAGCCTATTCCCGTAACAAGGGCGAAGCCTATGTATTCAACATCATAGCACAAAGTCTAAGAGAATTCTCTCTCTTAGCACAACGTTACATGCGGAACGGATTTCGTCAATCCGCATGCTAGCCCGACTCAAACGGTAGTCGGTAAAGGCTAATCAAATCCGTTGAAGGCTGGGGATTAGCCAAAAATCCTAAAGTCAACGCCTAACACGCGTTGCCGGGTAGTCTATTCCCGTGAGAAAGACGAAGTCTACGTATTCAATATCGTAGCACTAAAAGGGTTAACTCTTTTAGCTTAAACGTCACATAGGAGCGGACTTAAACAATCCGCATGCTAGCCCGACTCAAACGGTAGTCGGTAAAGGCTAATCAAATCCGTTGAAGGCTGGGGATTAGCCAAAAATCCTAAAGTCAACGCCTAACACGCGTCGCCGGGTAGTCTATTCCCGTGAGAAAGACGAAGCCTACGTATTCAATATCGTAGCACTAAGAGCGTTAACTCTCTTAGCACAGCGTCACATGCGGAACGGACTTAAACAATCCGCATGCTAGCCCGACTCAAACGGTAGTCGGTAAAGGCTAATCAAATCCGTTGATGGCTGAGGATTTGCCAAAAATTCTATAACTGCGAGTCATTGACGCATCAACTCCCCTAGTTGGTCTCGTGACTCGAGCACCCAACAAATTCAGGATAAAATCCACACATGCAGATGAATCAACTTTAACAGTTGGTCCTGCAGCCCCAACACTGGAAACCGCTATGCTCCAATACCTTAAGAGCTTAAAACTGTGTATACTCCAGCAAACGTACGAGTATAAACTGTGTTAATGGCAATCCGTAAACCCTAGGGTCAACGCCGGTCAACGCGTAACCCTAGGTCAACGCCAGTCAGCGCGTTGCGACAAAAGTCAACGTTTGACGACTCAAAACCCTAAGGGTCAATGCCGGTCAGCGCATGACCCTAGGTCAACGCTGGTCAACGCGTTGCGATAAAAAGCCAACACACGGGAATCCGAAACCCTAAGCCAGCACAATGTGGCCGAGGTAGTTCAAAGTCAACTCAATGACACGAGCCAAACTCAATTCATCAGCTGCAGACTCGAGACTCCGACGACGGCCAGACGATAAACGCAGCGCCGGAAGAACCTCGGCTATTCGTCAAAGCATCGGATAGATCGAAAATCGAAAGAGTCAAGAGTTGAAGCTAACTACGCCGACTGAAGGCCAGATCAATCACATCCAAAGTATTCCAGCCTCTTCTATAAAAGAAACGAGTCAGGAACACTTTGGAGGGGGTATCTGTAGGCATCAAAAATTGCCTATAGTTCTCCACAACCGGTTCAGTGTTAACGAGCGACGATGAACGTCACCATCCAATCCACATGAGCCTAATCGACGTCGACGAACGACTGAAGTGAATCGACGAGTTACATGAGCGGATAGGACTTCGGAATCACGAAGACCCGGACCAATCGGGAAGCCCGGCACTGTTCACAAAAAGGACAACGCCCTTCATGCCTCGACCACTCTACAGATAATCCAATCACCAGAACGGGTCAAACTCTTCGTCGCGCATCCAACACACCCGGAATCACTCAAATCCGAATCCGGACGAAGAATATACAGGGGAAAACAACTAATACACCTAAACGGAGTCCCGGCGTGGCGAAACACCCCGGGGGTGTCTAGGAAAAGCCTA
>NW_017973637.1:0-6255 GCF_001876935.1 Asparagus officinalis
ACTATAATGAGGTTTTCTCTCCGGTGGTGAAGCATTCTTCGATTCGGATTTTGCTAGCTTTGGTGGCACTGTATGGTTTGGAATTAGACCAGTTGGATGTGAAAACGGCATTTCTTCATGGTGATCTTGATGAAGAAATATATATGACTCAGCCATTGGGATTCCGAGCTGCAGGGAAGGAAAAATTAGTTTGCAGATTGAAGAAATCGCTATACGGTTTGAAACAGTCTCCTCGACAGTGGTATAGGCGATTTGATGGTTTTATGCTTGGTCATTCGTACACTCGGAGCCAGTTTGATCCTTGCGTATATTTTCGCAAGTTGAAAGGAGGTGCGTATATTTATTTGTTGCTCTATGTCGATGACATGTTGGTTGCCTCTACTTCCAGGTCGGCTATAGATGAGTTGAAAGTTCAGCTTTCAAATGAGTTTGAGATGAAGGACTTGGGTGAGGCGAAGCGCATTTTAGGGATGGAGATCGGCAGAGACAAGAAGAAGGGCAGAATTTGTTTGACACAGGTGGCTTATTTGAAGAAGGTTCTACAGCGATTCCATGTTAGCATGGATACGAAGCCAGTTAGTGTACCATTGGGAGCCCATTTGAAGCTTTCAGCTGGTCTTTCACCGAAGTCAGTTGAAGATAGAGAGTTGATGTCGAAGACTCCATATGCGAGTGCGGTTGGGAGCTTGATGTACGCAATGGTATGTACGAGACCAGATTTGTCACAGGCGGTAAGCATGGTATCGAGATACATGCACGATCCAGGAGTGGGTCATTGGGACGCCGTGAAATGGATTTTGAGGTACATTCGAGGTACGCTCAATGTTGGTTTGGTTTATGAGCGGGACACTACAGGTGGGCAGCTATGCATTGGCTATGTTGATTCGGATTATGCCGGGGATTTGGATAAGCGCCGGTCTACTACGGGGTATGTGTTTACTTTGACCCGTGCGCCGGTGTGTTGGAGATGCACCTTACAGTCGACGGTGGCTTTGTCTACGACGGAGGCAGAGTATATGGCAGTTACGGAGGCTGTGAAGGAGGCTATTTGGCTTCGAGGACTTTTGGAGGAACTTGGTATATCGCAGAGGTCCGTCACTATTCATTGTGATAGCATGAGTGCTATCTATTTGGCGAAGAATCAGGTTTTTCATGCGAGGACGAAGCACATTGACGTTCGTTATCACTTCGTTCGAGATGTTCTTGAAGATGGCGATGTGGAAATTATGAAAGTCCACACGAAGGATAATCCGGCGGATATGCTCACTAAGGTGGTTCCGAGCAACAAGTTTGATCATTGTCGAAACTTGTTGCATATTCGTAATTGTTAAGGCCGTTGGCGGCCATTTGGATGAACTACGGGCGGCTTGATCCCTTGGGAGAGGGGGTACGTAGGCAACCACATTGGTGCAGCCGAGTTTAGAGAGACGACACATTGGTGCTCATGTTGGTGTCGGCTCAGTGTTGGGAACACTTCGCCGAGGTGGAGAATTGTGAAAACGGCGAAGGAATTGTGAAAAACGTGAAGAATAACTCAAAACAGGCTCCACCACACCCTGGTGTGGTGTCTGCCATGGGTGTGGTAGAGTCTGTCCTGCACCACACCCTCTGCCACACCCACGGTGCAGGGTGTGGCAGAATCTGTCCTGCACCACACCCTCTGCCACACCCACGGTGCAGGGTGTGGCAGAATCTGTCCTGCACCACTCCTGCACCACACCCTCTGCCACACCCATGGTGCAGGGTGTGGCAGACTCGTTTTTAGAATCCTTATTTGTTGAGGAATCCTCCTTTGTTTGGGATTGTGTTTTATTATAAATAGGACCACGTTTTTTAGGGTTTCTTAAGGAGAGAAAAGAAGAGATTTAGCATTGTTTTGAGCACTTTGAGAGGGAGATATTGTGAGGGAGTTGAGAGCTTTGGTTAGGGTTATATTTGAGTGATTTTGTGAGTTGTAACCCGTTGTATTTCTCCTCCATATAGTGAAATCTCCCCATCCTCTCCCCGTGGACGTAGGCAATTGCCGAACCACGTATATCCTTGTGTTTGGTTTGATTTGTCGTAATTGGCTTGGTTTGTGCAAGTGTTTGGCTTTCTTCTACTCGTGATCACAGGTTCGTTGTGAGTTCGTGCAAGGCTTCCGCAAAGGCGCGCGACAAAAGTAACTCAGGTTTAATTTTCCTTGCCATGAACTAAAGCAGCTTTTTAAAAAAGATAATATCTCGATGTCAATTCAGGTTTCAGGTGACAAACTACACACGTGTTATAGTATTAAATTATGGCCCTCTATCACACCATAACCTTTTTTACACAATCAGACAAAGAATGTCATGTCTTAATTTATTTCCCAGTCACTATCTCGTTATTTTATGTTATATAAGGTAACTACAGTGAGATCTATTAAAGTGCTTGAAGTCCAATATTTTTCCTATCTCTCCCACATGCTGCATTAAATTGTGTTATCCGTAGGTAGAGCCCATTGCCATTGCTCTTCTACAGTTCTCACCACAACTAATTATTGTTAATTAATAGGTAACCATCATTTAATTTCTCTCTGTCCAATTATTGTTAATAGGTAACCATTCATTAATTTCTCTATGTTTAAACATTGTTCCTATTGTTAAAATATAAAAGCATTACTCTCTATTACTCTCAATTCTTATCACAATTTTAAAGTTTTGATATAATTTGCTAGAAATTTTAACATGGTACAAGAGCAACTCATGTACAAATCCAACAGGCTACGAATTGAAAGCAAAATTTTTAAAAATTGACAGCTCACGAGTCTAGGTTTCTACCCATAAAAGGGCATTCAACATGCGGAGCCGTAAAGTGGAGTATTATCACTAAAAGTACTGGAGTATAATTCCATTTATTTTGCCTCTAATTGAATTAAAAGTGACGAAAATAATTGCCCCTAACTCTTCTTTTTTTTGTAGTGCAGGACTAATATGTTCATAGATATTAGCTTTTGTGTTGAGTTTTTGTTTGGAGTGGCACTACAGGCACACTCCCAGCCACACCTTGGGGCACACCTATTCTCTCAGCTACAGTGCACGGGGCCCATTTTAGATTTTTTAAAAAATCTAAAGTGAGCCCCTTCATTGTAGCTGGAAGAGGAGGTGTGTCCCAAGGTGTGGTTAGGGGTGTGTCAATAGTGTTTTCCTTTTGTTTGTTCGGTCATATTTTGCGGTCAATGACGGAGTCAGGACCCCATGAGATAATGATGTTGATAGCTAACTGTGGGAGCAATCTTAAGGATATGTTTCAAGAACAACTAAAACCAGGGCCAAAATTAAGACAATATTTAGGTTCACTTTCAAAAATAAGATAATTTCAGTGGTAGCAAATTTGCCCACACTTCACTATACGTGGCTCCACGTGCCATTGTAATCATGTACTATCTTCTTTGATGGATTGTTCTTACTTTGTTTTTGGATTCAAATCCTCTCTACTACCAACAAAGTAATGGAGAGACTACTACATAATCACAACCATTAATTATTTAATCGGTGATTGTGATTTTTTAGTGCAAATTAGGAATGAGTGCAATATACAGAGGTATATATGGTGACTATTAGATTTTGAATGTACCATAACCGGCTACTAAATAATTAACAGTTGAGATTAAAAGTAGTGGTCTCTCCCCTACATTTTTGTAGCGGAGAGTATCCAAATTCTTTCCTTTTCCCCCTTTTAGGCAAACTTTTATTACGTATTGGGGATGTTACGTTAAAGCAAGAAATTCCTAATCTCTTGCCTGATAGAGATTTAAAATGCATTTTATATTTTATATTGTACAAATTTGGGAGGTAAATGGGAAAAATAAAAGAAACGCCAAATGTGTTTAATTGCTTTACAAAGTGGAGAAGATATTTGATGTGATGTGTTGCGGATGCGCGGGAGCAGCGCATCCACTGCCGGTGCAAGCGTGAGCATGCTGTCTGCATGGTTGATATTTGCAGGTATTTTTTTTACCCCTCTGAAGTTTATATTGGTTTCTAAAATATTGATGAAATTTATTATTAGTAACTAAATATATATATGTAAAAATTAGGGTACATATGAGAAATTTAGCATATAAAGTACCAACAGGATCGAGCTAAAGATTTTACAAGCTTTCTATTGTTATAAAGAATAATCAAACACATAATTATCAAGCTATTTATTGATTAACAACCACCTCTGATGACAACATAAAGAGAAAAATCAAACATACAATTATCAAGCTATTATTTATTGATCAACACCCACCTCTAGATAATTATCAAGCTATTGTTGTAAAGAATAACCAAACACATAATTGTCAAGCTATTTATTTATTAACAACCACCTCTGATGACAACATTGACAAGGGCACAATATAAGGGGTCCAACCCTAACTCCTATTTCAGACATTAACTGATGCCGCCTGCAGAACCTACAAGCTCTCAAATTTTCATGCCAAACGCTAGAAAATCCATGGTACTTCACCTGAAAATTAAAAGCTGCATTTGTTCGCTAGCTAGTCTGCTGTGACTGTGCGCATGCAGTTGAATATAGAAGCCGTCCATCATTTCTTCGCTCTTCATTAATCCTGAAATTAATACTCCACACCTAACTAGTCACCTCACCTGTACTTCAGTACAGAAACTTAATATATGATTCAGCTCCTTCATCAATCATAGCCGGTTTTTTTAATTTCACGGATGATCATGTTTCGTCTCGAGTAAACAAAAGGAATGAATCCCAGATACATCACAAGTATTAGATTTGGGTTGGATATGAAAATATTATTGTCCAGCAAATTCTGTTTACTGGATAGTTGATGCATTAAGGAGAGAAAAATACTCATATCGTTACACTAAGTTTCAAACATGCCTCTTTGTTTTGCATTGGTTCTTGACGCTATATAGTTTCTCGTAGGCCTTGTCGTCGAGCGACTCCAAATTGATCGAGCTGGTTTAGAGGAAAAAAAACAGTTTTAACTCTTCTTAACCCTAGTTTGACTTTGATAAATAGCTGGACCAAGACTTAAAATTAATCTTGTCAGGACAATTTTTTGTCGTAAACCAGTTCAAAATCGACACCTCCACCTGTCCAGAATGCACGGTTAAAAATAATAATTTTGGAGAGAGTTGTCAAACTGACCCTCTCACCTATTAACAGGCAGCTGTGATTGAAAAAGCAGACTTCTCTGCGTCCATTGTCAACAGCGCAAAAAAAAGAACAAAAAAAGGAAAAAAGAAAAGAAAATTTTCTCTCTTTTACAATTCATGCCTTTGTGCTGGTATAAGTAGCTCACACTCTTCAACACATACTACACTCCTTTAAGGCTCTCATCCTGATCAATCTTAATTTCAACACAAGAAGAGAATGAGCAGCCTACGTGAGGACCAACGACACAAGAAAAACGAAGCAAGGTATGAAGAAGAAAGCAGAAAGGTTCAAAAAGTCCCATTCTTGAAGCTCTTCAGCTTTGCTGACTCATGGGATTATCTCCTCATGGCCATTGGCTCGCTGGGAGCTTGTGTCCATGGCGCATCTGTCCCTGTCTTCTTCATTTTCTTTGGCAGGCTCATCAACATCATGGGGATTGCTTATCTCTTCCCAACCACAGTCACAGATAGAGTTGCTAAGGTGATATAATATTGTTCAGAAAATTACATTTACAGTTGCAGTTGTTTGTTTCGTCGCAGCTATATATATCGATCTTTAATTAAGGCTAACTAGCACTTACATACTCTAAATAGTTCCCCCAAGTTTGCACTTATAAACCCTCAGTTGTGTTTAGCAGCATTTATATACCCTAAAATTTCTAAATTTTGCACTTTGATTTGTGCTATGCGAGCATGAGAATTTTCCTCCGAAAGTTTCCACGTGATGCGCACAAGCTTTAGAACGTCTTAGATCTTAATGTTTGCTGACTTTACTAGCTATTAGACCCATGCATCATATTTCTATTTAAATTTTTTTGACTTTTTAAAGAGTTAGAAATAAGGGTTTTTTATTTCTAGGCCCAAATGATTATCCATCTTTACCTATAAACCCATTTACTATTTTATGTATCCATAAACCCAAAGATCTTTGGGTATTTATCTTTAAACCCAACTTACAAAATACAATACTTGTAAGTGTGGGCCCCCCAAAATTTTTGAATTAATTCCAACTCTACCCTTTACAGTTTAATAATGTGTTCTTTATTAGGTGGGCCCCTTTAAAAATGTAAAATATTAAAAAATTAGAGAGAGAGAGAGAGAGAGAGAGAGAGAGAGA
>NW_017973637.1:11123-15101 GCF_001876935.1 Asparagus officinalis
AAGGAGGCTATTTGGCTTCGAGGACTTTTGGAGGAACTTGGTATATCGCACTATTCATTGTGATAGCATGAGTGCTATCTATTTGGCGAAGAATCAGGTTTTTCATGCGAGGACGAAGCACATTGACGTTCGTTATCACTTCGTTCGGGATGTTCTTGAAGATGGCGATGTGGAGATTGTTAAAGTCCACACGAAGGATAATCCGGCAGATATGCTCACAAAGGTGGTTCCGAGCAACAAGTTTGATCGTTGTCGAAACTTGTTGCACATTCGTGATTGTTGAGGCCGTTGACGGCCATTTTGGTGAACTACGTTCGGCTTGATTCCTTGGGCAAGAGGATACGTAGGCAGTCTTTCAGATGCAGCCGGTTTGGATTAGTTGATTTTAATGGGGGTGAGATTATTTGGGCTCTCGTTCGGGTTCTCGACTTGTTGTGGATTGAGTTCGTACTGGACACAACAAGTGAGACATTTGATTGCTTTGGTGTCGGCTCAGTTTTGGAAAAACTTCACCGAGGTGGAGAATTGTGAACCGGACCTGATAAGGCCCAGGCCCACGAATAACATGCAGGGGAATTGTTTGTTCGGATTTTGAGTCGGTTTCAAACTCTCACGCGTTTTCTCTCTGTTACCTATATAAACAATTGTTTATTAGGTTTTCTTTTGTGCAAAAGGAGGTGCGAAGGAGTTTGATGCAAAGTTTTGCGGCTGCAGACAAAATCAATTGCGTCTGCGGAGGAAAAGAAAAAGCAGAAGCTTGAGGAGTTTTCAGCAGCCGTCAAGAGGGTTCTGAGCATCTTTTGTAGGGAGAGTTTTGTGTGAGGGTTTTATTTGTGAGATTCTTGTGTAAACCCTATTTGTATTCTCTCCCTCTATTAGTAGATCTCCCCCCTCCTTGCCCCGTGGACGTAGGCAATTTGCCGAACCACGTTAAAATTGGTTGTACTGCTTTTGTGTGATTTGTAATAGCTTTTAGGGTCCCTCGACGCGCAGTCCTAGAGCTGACGAGAGGAAGAGCTAATATCCTACTTTGATAGGATATAGGCTTCAGATTCTTGTTCCCTTTGAGAAACAAGAATTCTTATTGCGACCTGACTCTCTTGTTGTGCTGCCGAAGTGCTGCCGAAATTTCCGCTGCGCGCAACAAGTGGTATCAGAGCCCAGATTTCAGATCTAGGGTTTTTTGGTGGAGGAAGATTCTTGTGTGAAGCTTAGTTCTTGGAGTTCTCGGCTTCGGTGGAGATAGCATTAGGAGTTGCCGTTGGAGATTTCGCTTTCCTCGTGTGGATAGGAGATCTATTTGGAATCCGATCTAGGGTTCAGTTGGGTGGTTCCTAATTCTATCAAATTTGTTCTTTCTCTACAATTTGGAGTTAGTTCGCAATGGGAGAAGAAGGTGAAAGCAGCAAATCGATGGCGGGTACAATACAAGTTGGTTTTCAAAACACCAAAATTAGTGTGGTGAAATATGACGGAAAAATCAACTTTGGTTTGTGGATGAGCGACGTACAGGATGCGTTAAATGCTCAGAATTTGGAAGAGACCATCATGGTCCACGAGAGGCCACCTAAATATGAAGAGGCGGTATGGGAGAAAATGAATAGGAACGCTTGTGGGGTGATCAGGTCCTGTTTGGAACAGGAGCTGAAGTATGATGTGATTGGGGTGACGTCTGCGATGAAGATGTGGGAAATTCTCAACAATAAGTACCTTACGAAGAGTGTTGAGAACCGATTGCACTTGCTGCGTAGGTTATTCAGATTCCAGATGTCCAGAGGCACCTCGCTTGCGGCTCATGTGAACAACTATACGAAGTTGTTGTCGGACTTGGCGAATGTTGATGAGAAGATATCGGATGAGTACAAGGCGATTATTTTGTTGGGCTCCTTACCGGATGAGGAGTATGATACCTTCGTGCTCACTTTGTTGAACGGGAGATCTTCTATCAGCTATAGTGAAGTGACTAACGCTTTGACGAACTACGATTTGAGGAGGAAGGATAAGGAGACTTCCCGCGCTAGTACTTCAGGAGAGGCCTTGTCGACAAGAGGTAGAAGCCCATATCCGAAAGGTGGTAACAGAGGGAGGTCAAAGTCTAGAGGCCGCCACCAATTAACAAAGAACCAATGTGCATTCTGCAAGGAGCAGGGACATTGGAAGAGAGACTGCCCGAAGCTCAAAGAGAAGGAGAATAGCAAGAAAAAGGGCCCGAAGGCCAATGAGGTGAACATTGCGAAAGGCGATGATTCCGATGATTCGTGCTTTTCTCTACTGATTACTCCGGAGGTGAACCATGTGGATGCATCAGATTGGATGCTTGATTCCGGCGCTACCTTTCATGTGACCCCTAGGCGAGACTGGTTTGCATCTTTTGAGAAAGTCGACGGGGGCGTTGTTGTCATGGGAAATGATCAATCCTGTGGCGTTTGTGGGATAGGTACCGTACGGATTAGGATGCACGATGGAGTAGTCCGTGAGTTGAAGGAGGTGAGATTTGTTCCTCAACTGAAGAAAAATCTTATCTCAGTTGGAGCTTTGGAGGCGAAGGGATTCAAGGTGACTTTCGAAAACGCTGTAGCGAAGGTTACTAAGGGATCATTGGTGGTGATGAGGGGAGTCCGCAATCGGAATTTGTATTATCTGAAGGGAAGCACCGAGATTGGCCAGGTTGCTTCGGCTATTTCAGAAGCGGACATGAGCAGACTTTGGCACTATAGATTGGGGCACACAGGTGAAAAGTCACTGCAGGCATTGTGCAAGCAGGGGCTATTGAAGGGAGCCAAGAGTGGGAAGATTGAGTTCTGTGAGCACTGTGTTCTTGGCAAGAAGACGAAGGTGAAGTTCGGGACTGCCATTCATCAGACGAGGGGCATCCTGGACTACGTGCACACAGACGTTTGGGGTCCCACCAAGACTGCATCACTTGGTGGTAGACATTGGTTCGTCACTTTTGTAGATGACTATTCTAGGCGTTGTTGGGTGTACACCATGACGAAGAAGAGTGAAGTCCTAGATTTGTTTGTGGAGTGGAAGAAGAGATTGGAACTGCAGACTGGGAGAAAGATCAAGACGTTGCGATCCGACAACGGTGGTGAGTATACTTCTGACCCCTTTCAGCAGCTATGTCGAGACGAGGGCATAGAGAGACACTTCACAGTTAGTCATACACTGCAGCAAAATGGGGTGGCAGAGAGATTAAATCGGTCTTTACTGGAGAAGATCCGATGCTTATTGTCGCAGAGTGATTTGGAGAAGATCTTTTGGGCTGAGGCACTTACGTATGCGAGCCACCTCATTAATAGGCTGCCTTCATCTGCGATTGAGGGGAAAACCCCTATGGAGATGTGGTCGGGAAAGCCAGCACATGATTATGACCAGCTCAAGGTATTTGGGTGCCCTGCATATTATCATGTTAGAACTGATAAATTAGAACCTCGAGCTAGGAAGGCCATATTTGTAGGATTCAAGCGTGGTGTCAAGGGATACAAGCTTTGGGATCCAGTTGATAAGAAGATTGTGCTGAGTAGGGACGTCACGTTTGATGAAGCTTCTATCTTGAAGCTTCCCAGCTCTCATCAGGTGGAGAGCGATCCGACGGAGGAGATATCGCAGGTGGTGGAGATCGATGCAGCTCCACATTGTCCAGATGGTACAGTATCCATGCAGGTGCCGACTGAGGTGACGCCAGGCGAGCACGACGGTGACACGGAGGATACGAGTACAAATGGTACTGATGTGCAGGATCAGGAACCGACGGCTCAGGTTCAGGATTCTATTGCGGCTAGGAGAAAGAGGAGAAACATACAGATGCCAGCACTGTATGCCGACACAGTTGCGTATGCACTTCCGGTGGAGAGTATCGATGAGATGATACCTACTACTTTCAGAGAGGCCGACCAGAGTTCGGAAGCTGATTCGTGGCAGGTAGCTATGCAGGAGGAGATGGAATCTCTTCATAAGAACGATACATGGGAGCTG
>NW_017973638.1:0-15100 GCF_001876935.1 Asparagus officinalis
CCTAGAACGACTCAACACGCTGGGGGTCGCCGTCACCTCCAGTATAACAAAGAACTCAAGGCAGCTGCGATCACCAACTTGCGCATCAAAGTCCAAGAGCACGCTGAAGACTCGCTCCCACAAAGGCACGTTTCGAGGCGTGTAACTTTTGAAAGCCCAAAGAAGGCAATCCAACCTCAGATGGAAACATTATCATCTGATAGTGATAGTGTTATACCTGAGAAGTCGTGCCCGCACACGATAGGTTACTCCGACTGTCAAAATGACGAGTTGTACTATCGTGCTGGGGGTACGAATAGAACCAGGAAGAGGAGTCCCCGAGAACAGGAAACTCAATGCCCCTGTTCCAAACTCATTCGGGCGGTATTGTCTGAATGCAACTGCATTAAGGCAGTCCCCGAAAGAGTTTCAGTTTTTGAAAGACTTAGTGTGGAGATGCCAAAACCAAGGCCTAGGCGTTCCCAACGAAGAAGAAGGATGTTTGAAGATGAAGAATTCCCGAGGGTCACCGCTAATATGACAAGCAAAGAGACCTCATCACGGGATAATCTCGAGTCGATTCTGAAAGCATCCCGGCGTCTAACCCGTCTGCAGTCTGGAGCAATCGCACGAGGAACTTATGGTAGGGTTCGGACAAGAGTACCTCCGCGGTCGCATCAGATAATACAGTGTCCAGTGAGGGGGAACCCCGCGAGTCACTGATGATAAGCGCGGAACAAGTGGCCAAGATGCTCGAAGATGCCATAGCCAAACAACAGGAAAGCTTTAGGTTCGAATGCAGATGGCCATGCAGACTATGAGAGAGATGCATGAGCAACAAATTTAGGCACTGACGAACCAGCGAGGTGAACCAAGCCACCGTAACCAGGTTGTTCAGGAAGAGGAGCACACGGATAGGGATGAAGCTCACAATGCCAATAACCCTCCCGTCAATGCAGGGGGTGGTAACGAGGATGCCAACGAAGATACAAGTGAAGACTTGAAGATCAAAAACCTCGAGAGCAAAATCAACACATTGATCTCCGCTCAAGAGACGAAGAAAACAGGCATTCCCTGTCCATACCCAAGAGAGTGGGAATCGATCCCATATCCGGCGAAGTTCAATCTAATCAACTTCACGCCGTTCGATGGGAAGGGTTCCCCCACTCAGCATTTGATTTATTTCAAATCGCACCTGGGTATTATTTCCGGCAATGAGCCTCTGATGGTGCGGTCATTCGTCGGCACTCTTCGCGGAGCCGCCTTCGATTGGTATCGCCGCCTCAAGCCAGGAAGCGTAAATAGCTGGGACGACATGGAGACAAAATTCCTCGCTAACTTCTTCGACGACGACACCGAGATATCTATCGGATCATTGCTCGATGAGAAGCAGAAGGACGGGGAGTTAGTCGACACCTTCGTCAAAAGGTTCCGGAACAAAGCGATGAATTGCCGGGACCCGATCACCGAGGAATTCATTCTCCAGACTTACCATAATAATCTGTCCTTAGACGTATTGGAAGCAATGGGGACAGCACCGTCTGACACTTGGAAGGATCTGAAGGTCCGAGGGGAGCAGGCTGAGCGATTCCTTAGAAGGAAGAAGGCCGAGAGGAACCAACCAACGGTTAATCCGTTGGACTCAAACTTCGCCTCTCGTGGTAAGGGCAAGGCACCTGCAGCTGCTGGTGGTGCTAATCAAGCGTCACAACAGCAATCCCGAAGGCAGCAAAAGACTTCGGGTCCGAGACTCCAAAAAGAGTACTCTTTCAAGGACGAAGACGTTCCAGCCATCTTCGAATCCCTCCTTGAAGGTAACAAGATCAAGCTACCACCTATCACAAATCAGGAGGAAGCTGACAACACTACGGACCCAAAGTACTGTGCATACCACAGGAGGGTCGTTCATCCCACCAAGGATTGCTTTACTCTCAAGAATAGCATTCAGACCTTGGTTGAAGCCGGCGTCATAACGCTAAGGTAAGCCAATTGAGAACGGCAAAACTCCAAAGAGTATACGAGTATAAACTGTTTCTCAATCCTCCGACCGGTATAAGAGGTTAAACTACTCCCTGATACTCCAATAGGTATATGAGTCTAAACTGTTTCCCCACTTTTGACGGGAAGTTCCTGGAGAATATTAAGCTAATATTCTTAAGGATAACCCGGTTAGGTAACTGATAATAATGTCCGAACCAGTTCCGCAGAGGAAACTGGGGGTGGACGATTTATGTAACGGGAAGTTCCCAAAACCACAGCAATGTAATGAATAAGAACTCCCATTCAAATTCTCACCGTGTCTGTGCACTCAACACTCTCTCTGTTAGAGTCTGGACGTAAAGTTCCCAATTGGTCAAACCTTCTTACAGTTAGGACCACAGTCAAAATCCCCTCTCGATTCCCCCAATGAACGAGAGGTCCACAAATTGAGCGATCAAACCTTCCTACAGTTAGGATTGTCTCAAAACACCCACTTGGTCAAACCTTCTTACAGTTAGGACCACAGTCAAAATCCCCTCTCGATTCCCCCAATGAACGAGAGGTCCACAAATTGAGCGATCAAACCTTCCTACAGTTAGGATTGTCTCAAAACACCCACTTGGTCAAACCTTCTTACAGTTAGGACCACAGTCAAAATCCCCTCTCGATTCCCCCAATGAACGAGAGGTCCACAAATTGAGCGATCAAACCTTCCTACAGTTAGGATTGTCTCAAAACACCCACTTGGTCAAACCTTCTTACAGTTAGGACCACAGTCAAAATCCCCTCTCGATTCCCCCAATGAACGAGAGGTCCACAAATTGAGCGATCAAACCTTCCTACAGTTAGGATTGTCTCAAAACACCCACTTGGTCAAACCTTCTTACAGTTAGGACCACAGTCAAAATCCCCTCTCGATTCCCCCAATGAACGAGAGGTCCACAAATTGAGCGATCAAACCTTCCTACAGTTAGGATTGTCTCAAAACACCCACTTGGTCAAACCTTCTTACAGTTAGGACCACAGTCAAAATCCCCTCTCGATTCCCCCAATGAACGAGAGGTCCACAAATTGAGCGATCAAACCTTCCTACAGTTAGGATTGTCTCAAAACACCCACTTGGTCAAACCTTCTTACAGTTAGGACCACAGTCAAAATCCCCTCTCGATTCCCCCAATGAACGAGAGGTCCACAAATTGAGCGATCAAACCTTCCTACAGTTAGGATTGTCTCAAAACACCCACTTGGTCAAACCTTCTTACAGTTAGGACCACAGTCAAAATCCCCTCTCGATTCCCCCAATGAACGAGAGGTCCACAAATTGAGCGATCAAACCTTCCTACAGTTAGGATTGTCTCAAAACACCCACTTGGTCAAACCTTCTTACAGTTAGGACCACAGTCAAAATCCCCTCTCGATTCCCCCAATGAACGAGAGGTCCACAAATTGAGCGATCAAACCTTCCTACAGTTAGGATTGTCTCAAAACACCCACTTGGTCAAACCTTCTTACAGTTAGGACCACAGTCAAAATCCCCTCTCGATTCCCCCAATGAACGAGAGGTCCACAAATTGAGCGATCAAACCTTCCTACAGTTAGGATTGTCTCAAAACACCCACTTGGTCAAACCTTCTTACAGTTAGGACCACAGTCAAAATCCCCTCTCGATTCCCCCAATGAACGAGAGGTCCACAAATTGAGCGATCAAACCTTCCTACAGTTAGGATTGTCTCAAAACACCCACTTGGTCAAACCTTCTTACAGTTAGGACCACAGTCAAAATCCCCTCTCGATTCCCCCAATGAACGAGAGGTCCACAAATTGAGCGATCAAACCTTCCTACAGTTAGGATTGTCTCAAAACACCCACTTGGTCAAACCTTCTTACAGTTAGGACCACAGTCAAAATCCCCTCTCGATTCCCCCAATGAACGAGAGGTCCACAAATTGAGCGATCAAACCTTCCTACAGTTAGGATTGTCTCAAAACACCCACTTGGTCAAACCTTCTTACAGTTAGGACCACAGTCAAAATCCCCTCTCGATTCCCCCAATGAACGAGAGGTCCACAAATTGAGCGATCAAACCTTCCTACAGTTAGGATTGTCTCAAAACACCCACTTGGTCAAACCTTCTTACAGTTAGGACCACAGTCAAAATCCCCTCTCGATTCCCCCAATGAACGAGAGGTCCACAAATTGAGCGATCAAACCTTCCTACAGTTAGGATTGTCTCAAAACACCCACTTGGTCAAACCTTCTTACAGTTAGGACCACAGTCAAAATCCCCTCTCGATTCCCCCAATGAACGAGAGGTCCACAAATTGAGCGATCAAACCTTCCTACAGTTAGGATTGTCTCAAAACACCCACTTGGTCAAACCTTCTTACAGTTAGGACCACAGTCAAAATCCCCTCTCGATTCCCCCAATGAACGAGAGGTCCACAAATTGAGCGATCAAACCTTCCTACAGTTAGGATTGTCTCAAAACACCCACTTGGTCAAACCTTCTTACAGTTAGGACCACAGTCAAAATCCCCTCTCGATTCCCCCAATGAACGAGAGGTCCACAAATTGAGCGATCAAACCTTCCTACAGTTAGGATTGTCTCAAAACACCCACTTGGTCAAACCTTCTTACAGTTAGGACCACAGTCAAAATCCCCTCTCGATTCCCCCAATGAACGAGAGGTCCACAAATTGAGCGATCAAACCTTCCTACAGTTAGGATTGTCTCAAAACACCCACTTGGTCAAACCTTCTTACAGTTAGGACCACAGTCAAAATCCCCTCTCGATTCCCCCAATGAACGAGAGGTCCACAAATTGAGCGATCAAACCTTCCTACAGTTAGGATTGTCTCAAAACACCCACTTGGTCAAACCTTCTTACAGTTAGGACCACAGTCAAAATCCCCTCTCGATTCCCCCAATGAACGAGAGGTCCACAAATTGAGCGATCAAACCTTCCTACAGTTAGGATTGTCTCAAAACACCCACTTGGTCAAACCTTCTTACAGTTAGGACCACAGTCAAAATCCCCTCTCGATTCCCCCAATGAACGAGAGGTCCACAAATTGAGCGATCAAACCTTCCTACAGTTAGGATTGTCTCAAAACACCCACTTGGTCAAACCTTCTTACAGTTAGGACCACAGTCAAAATCCCCTCTCGATTCCCCCAATGAACGAGAGGTCCACAAATTGAGCGATCAAACCTTCCTACAGTTAGGATTGTCTCAAAACACCCACTTGGTCAAACCTTCTTACAGTTAGGACCACAGTCAAAATCCCCTCTCGATTCCCCCAATGAACGAGAGGTCCACAAATTGAGCGATCAAACCTTCCTACAGTTAGGATTGTCTCAAAACACCCACTTGGTCAAACCTTCTTACAGTTAGGACCACAGTCAAAATCCCCTCTCGATTCCCCCAATGAACGAGAGGTCCACAAATTGAGCGATCAAACCTTCCTACAGTTAGGATTGTCTCAAAACACCCACTTGGTCAAACCTTCTTACAGTTAGGACCACAGTCAAAATCCCCTCTCGATTCCCCCAATGAACGAGAGGTCCACAAATTGAGCGATCAAACCTTCCTACAGTTAGGATTGTCTCAAAACACCCACTTGGTCAAACCTTCTTACAGTTAGGACCACAGTCAAAATCCCCTCTCGATTCCCCCAATGAACGAGAGGTCCACAAATTGAGCGATCAAACCTTCCTACAGTTAGGATTGTCTCAAAACACCCACTTGGTCAAACCTTCTTACAGTTAGGACCACAGTCAAAATCCCCTCTCGATTCCCCCAATGAACGAGAGGTCCACAAATTGAGCGATCAAACCTTCCTACAGTTAGGATTGTCTCAAAACACCCACTTGGTCAAACCTTCTTACAGTTAGGACCACAGTCAAAATCCCCTCTCGATTCCCCCAATGAACGAGAGGTCCACAAATTGAGCGATCAAACCTTCCTACAGTTAGGATTGTCTCAAAACACCCACTTGGTCAAACCTTCTTACAGTTAGGACCACAGTCAAAATCCCCTCTCGATTCCCCCAATGAACGAGAGGTCCACAAATTGAGCGATCAAACCTTCCTACAGTTAGGATTGTCTCAAAACACCCACTTGGTCAAACCTTCTTACAGTTAGGACCACAGTCAAAATCCCCTCTCGATTCCCCCAATGAACGAGAGGTCCACAAATTGAGCGATCAAACCTTCCTACAGTTAGGATTGTCTCAAAACACCCACTTGGTCAAACCTTCTTACAGTTAGGACCACAGTCAAAATCCCCTCTCGATTCCCCCAATGAACGAGAGGTCCACAAATTGAGCGATCAAACCTTCCTACAGTTAGGATTGTCTCAAAACACCCACTTGGTCAAACCTTCTTACAGTTAGGACCACAGTCAAAATCCCCTCTCGATTCCCCCAATGAACGAGAGGTCCACAAATTGAGCGATCAAACCTTCCTACAGTTAGGATTGTCTCAAAACACCCACTTGGTCAAACCTTCTTACAGTTAGGACCACAGTCAAAATCCCCTCTCGATTCCCCCAATGAACGAGAGGTCCACAAATTGAGCGATCAAACCTTCCTACAGTTAGGATTGTCTCAAAACACCCACTTGGTCAAACCTTCTTACAGTTAGGACCACAGTCAAAATCCCCTCT
This sequence comes from Asparagus officinalis, assembly GCF_001876935.1. Classification (NCBI taxonomy): domain Eukaryota; kingdom Viridiplantae; phylum Streptophyta; class Magnoliopsida; order Asparagales; family Asparagaceae; genus Asparagus; species Asparagus officinalis. The sequence continues at coordinate 6,625 of NW_017973638.1, forward strand.
CGATTCCCCCAATGAACGAGAGGTCCACAAATTGAGCGATCAAACCTTCCTACAGTTAGGATTGTCTCAAAACACCCACTTGGTCAAACCTTCTTACAGTTAGGACCACAGTCAAAATCCCCTCTCGATTCCCCCAATGAACGAGAGGTCCACAAATTGAGCGATCAAACCTTCCTACAGTTAGGATTGTCTCAAAACACCCACTTGGTCAAACCTTCTTACAGTTAGGACCACAGTCAAAATCCCCTCTCGATTCCCCCAATGAACGAGAGGTCCACAAATTGAGCGATCAAACCTTCCTACAGTTAGGATTGTCTCAAAACACCCACTTGGTCAAACCTTCTTACAGTTAGGACCACAGTCAAAATCCCCTCTCGATTCCCCCAATGAACGAGAGGTCCACAAATTGAGCGATCAAACCTTCCTACAGTTAGGATTGTCTCAAAACACCCACTTGGTCAAACCTTCTTACAGTTAGGACCACAGTCAAAATCCCCTCTCGATTCCCCCAATGAACGAGAGGTCCACAAATTGAGCGATCAAACCTTCCTACAGTTAGGATTGTCTCAAAACACCCACTTGGTCAAACCTTCTTACAGTTAGGACCACAGTCAAAATCCCCTCTCGATTCCCCCAATGAACGAGAGGTCCACAAATTGAGCGATCAAACCTTCCTACAGTTAGGATTGTCTCAAAACACCCACTTGGTCAAACCTTCTTACAGTTAGGACCACAGTCAAAATCCCCTCTCGATTCCCCCAATGAACGAGAGGTCCACAAATTGAGCGATCAAACCTTCCTACAGTTAGGATTGTCTCAAAACACCCACTTGGTCAAACCTTCTTACAGTTAGGACCACAGTCAAAATCCCCTCTCGATTCCCCCAATGAACGAGAGGTCCACAAATTGAGCGATCAAACCTTCCTACAGTTAGGATTGTCTCAAAACACCCACTTGGTCAAACCTTCTTACAGTTAGGACCACAGTCAAAATCCCCTCTCGATTCCCCCAATGAACGAGAGGTCCACAAATTGAGCGATCAAACCTTCCTACAGTTAGGATTGTCTCAAAACACCCACTTGGTCAAACCTTCTTACAGTTAGGACCACAGTCAAAATCCCCTCTCGATTCCCCCAATGAACGAGAGGTCCACAAATTGAGCGATCAAACCTTCCTACAGTTAGGATTGTCTCAAAACACCCACTTGGTCAAACCTTCTTACAGTTAGGACCACAGTCAAAATCCCCTCTCGATTCCCCCAATGAACGAGAGGTCCACAAATTGAGCGATCAAACCTTCCTACAGTTAGGATTGTCTCAAAACACCCACTTGGTCAAACCTTCTTACAGTTAGGACCACAGTCAAAATCCCCTCTCGATTCCCCCAATGAACGAGAGGTCCACAAATTGAGCGATCAAACCTTCCTACAGTTAGGATTGTCTCAAAACACCCACTTGGTCAAACCTTCTTACAGTTAGGACCACAGTCAAAATCCCCTCTCGATTCCCCCAATGAACGAGAGGTCCACAAATTGAGCGATCAAACCTTCCTACAGTTAGGATTGTCTCAAAACACCCACTTGGTCAAACCTTCTTACAGTTAGGACCACAGTCAAAATCCCCTCTCGATTCCCCCAATGAACGAGAGGTCCACAAATTGAGCGATCAAACCTTCCTACAGTTAGGATTGTCTCAAAACACCCACTTGGTCAAACCTTCTTACAGTTAGGACCACAGTCAAAATCCCCTCTCGATTCCCCCAATGAACGAGAGGTCCACAAATTGAGCGATCAAACCTTCCTACAGTTAGGATTGTCTCAAAACACCCACTTGGTCAAACCTTCTTACAGTTAGGACCACAGTCAAAATCCCCTCTCGATTCCCCCAATGAACGAGAGGTCCACAAATTGAGCGATCAAACCTTCCTACAGTTAGGATTGTCTCAAAACACCCACTTGGTCAAACCTTCTTACAGTTAGGACCACAGTCAAAATCCCCTCTCGATTCCCCCAATGAACGAGAGGTCCACAAATTGAGCGATCAAACCTTCCTACAGTTAGGATTGTCTCAAAACACCCACTTGGTCAAACCTTCTTACAGTTAGGACCACAGTCAAAATCCCCTCTCGATTCCCCCAATGAACGAGAGGTCCACAAATTGAGCGATCAAACCTTCCTACAGTTAGGATTGTCTCAAAACACCCACTTGGTCAAACCTTCTTACAGTTAGGACCACAGTCAAAATCCCCTCTCGATTCCCCCAATGAACGAGAGGTCCACAAATTGAGCGATCAAACCTTCCTACAGTTAGGATTGTCTCAAAACACCCACTTGGTCAAACCTTCTTACAGTTAGGACCACAGTCAAAATCCCCTCTCGATTCCCCCAATGAACGAGAGGTCCACAAATTGAGCGATCAAACCTTCCTACAGTTAGGATTGTCTCAAAACACCCACTTGGTCAAACCTTCTTACAGTTAGGACCACAGTCAAAATCCCCTCTCGATTCCCCCAATGAACGAGAGGTCCACAAATTGAGCGATCAAACCTTCCTACAGTTAGGATTGTCTCAAAACACCCACTTGGTCAAACCTTCTTACAGTTAGGACCACAGTCAAAATCCCCTCTCGATTCCCCCAATGAACGAGAGGTCCACAAATTGAGCGATCAAACCTTCCTACAGTTAGGATTGTCTCAAAACACCCACTTGGTCAAACCTTCTTACAGTTAGGACCACAGTCAAAATCCCCTCTCGATTCCCCCAATGAACGAGAGGTCCACAAATTGAGCGATCAAACCTTCCTACAGTTAGGATTGTCTCAAAACACCCACTTGGTCAAACCTTCTTACAGTTAGGACCACAGTCAAAATCCCCTCTCGATTCCCCCAATGAACGAGAGGTCCACAAATTGAGCGATCAAACCTTCCTACAGTTAGGATTGTCTCAAAACACCCACTTGGTCAAACCTTCTTACAGTTAGGACCACAGTCAAAATCCCCTCTCGATTCCCCCAATGAACGAGAGGTCCACAAATTGAGCGATCAAACCTTCCTACAGTTAGGATTGTCTCAAAACACCCACTTGGTCAAACCTTCTTACAGTTAGGACCACAGTCAAAATCCCCTCTCGATTCCCCCAATGAACGAGAGGTCCACAAATTGAGCGATCAAACCTTCCTACAGTTAGGATTGTCTCAAAACACCCACTTGGTCAAACCTTCTTACAGTTAGGACCACAGTCAAAATCCCCTCTCGATTCCCCCAATGAACGAGAGGTCCACAAATTGAGCGATCAAACCTTCCTACAGTTAGGATTGTCTCAAAACACCCACTTGGTCAAACCTTCTTACAGTTAGGACCACAGTCAAAATCCCCTCTCGATTCCCCCAATGAACGAGAGGTCCACAAATTGAGCGATCAAACCTTCCTACAGTTAGGATTGTCTCAAAACACCCACTTGGTCAAACCTTCTTACAGTTAGGACCACAGTCAAAATCCCCTCTCGATTCCCCCAATGAACGAGAGGTCCACAAATTGAGCGATCAAACCTTCCTACAGTTAGGATTGTCTCAAAACACCCACTTGGTCAAACCTTCTTACAGTTAGGACCACAGTCAAAATCCCCTCTCGATTCCCCCAATGAACGAGAGGTCCACAAATTGAGCGATCAAACCTTCCTACAGTTAGGATTGTCTCAAAACACCCACTTGGTCAAACCTTCTTACAGTTAGGACCACAGTCAAAATCCCCTCTCGATTCCCCCAATGAACGAGAGGTCCACAAATTGAGCGATCAAACCTTCCTACAGTTAGGATTGTCTCAAAACACCCACTTGGTCAAACCTTCTTACAGTTAGGACCACAGTCAAAATCCCCTCTCGATTCCCCCAATGAACGAGAGGTCCACAAATTGAGCGATCAAACCTTCCTACAGTTAGGATTGTCTCAAAACACCCACTTGGTCAAACCTTCTTACAGTTAGGACCACAGTCAAAATCCCCTCTCGATTCCCCCAATGAACGAGAGGTCCACAAATTGAGCGATCAAACCTTCCTACAGTTAGGATTGTCTCAAAACACCCACTTGGTCAAACCTTCTTACAGTTAGGACCACAGTCAAAATCCCCTCTCGATTCCCCCAATGAACGAGAGGTCCACAAATTGAGCGATCAAACCTTCCTACAGTTAGGATTGTCTCAAAACACCCACTTGGTCAAACCTTCTTACAGTTAGGACCACAGTCAAAATCCCCTCTCGATTCCCCCAATGAACGAGAGGTCCACAAATTGAGCGATCAAACCTTCCTACAGTTAGGATTGTCTCAAAACACCCACTTGGTCAAACCTTCTTACAGTTAGGACCACAGTCAAAATCCCCTCTCGATTCCCCCAATGAACGAGAGGTCCACAAATTGAGCGATCAAACCTTCCTACAGTTAGGATTGTCTCAAAACACCCACTTGGTCAAACCTTCTTACAGTTAGGACCACAGTCAAAATCCCCTCTCGATTCCCCCAATGAACGAGAGGTCCACAAATTGAGCGATCAAACCTTCCTACAGTTAGGATTGTCTCAAAACACCCACTTGGTCAAACCTTCTTACAGTTAGGACCACAGTCAAAATCCCCTCTCGATTCCCCCAATGAACGAGAGGTCCACAAATTGAGCGATCAAACCTTCCTACAGTTAGGATTGTCTCAAAACACCCACTTGGTCAAACCTTCTTACAGTTAGGACCACAGTCAAAATCCCCTCTCGATTCCCCCAATGAACGAGAGGTCCACAAATTGAGCGATCAAACCTTCCTACAGTTAGGATTGTCTCAAAACACCCACTTGGTCAAACCTTCTTACAGTTAGGACCACAGTCAAAATCCCCTCTCGATTCCCCCAATGAACGAGAGGTCCACAAATTGAGCGATCAAACCTTCCTACAGTTAGGATTGTCTCAAAACACCCACTTGGTCAAACCTTCTTACAGTTAGGACCACAGTCAAAATCCCCTCTCGATTCCCCCAATGAACGAGAGGTCCACAAATTGAGCGATCAAACCTTCCTACAGTTAGGATTGTCTCAAAACACCCACTTGGTCAAACCTTCTTACAGTTAGGACCACAGTCAAAATCCCCTCTCGATTCCCCCAATGAACGAGAGGTCCACAAATTGAGCGATCAAACCTTCCTACAGTTAGGATTGTCTCAAAACACCCACTTGGTCAAACCTTCTTACAGTTAGGACCACAGTCAAAATCCCCTCTCGATTCCCCCAATGAACGAGAGGTCCACAAATTGAGCGATCAAACCTTCCTACAGTTAGGATTGTCTCAAAACACCCACTTGGTCAAACCTTCTTACAGTTAGGACCACAGTCAAAATCCCCTCTCGATTCCCCCAATGAACGAGAGGTCCACAAATTGAGCGATCAAACCTTCCTACAGTTAGGATTGTCTCAAAACACCCACTTGGTCAAACCTTCTTACAGTTAGGACCACAGTCAAAATCCCCTCTCGATTCCCCCAATGAACGAGAGGTCCACAAATTGAGCGATCAAACCTTCCTACAGTTAGGATTGTCTCAAAACACCCACTTGGTCAAACCTTCTTACAGTTAGGACCACAGTCAAAATCCCCTCTCGATTCCCCCAATGAACGAGAGGTCCACAAATTGAGCGATCAAACCTTCCTACAGTTAGGATTGTCTCAAAACACCCACTTGGTCAAACCTTCTTACAGTTAGGACCACAGTCAAAATCCCCTCTCGATTCCCCCAATGAACGAGAGGTCCACAAATTGAGCGATCAAACCTTCCTACAGTTAGGATTGTCTCAAAACACCCACTTGGTCAAACCTTCTTACAGTTAGGACCACAGTCAAAATCCCCTCTCGATTCCCCCAATGAACGAGAGGTCCACAAATTGAGCGATCAAACCTTCCTACAGTTAGGATTGTCTCAAAACACCCACTTGGTCAAACCTTCTTACAGTTAGGACCACAGTCAAAATCCCCTCTCGATTCCCCCAATGAACGAGAGGTCCACAAATTGAGCGATCAAACCTTCCTACAGTTAGGATTGTCTCAAAACACCCACTTGGTCAAACCTTCTTACAGTTAGGACCACAGTCAAAATCCCCTCTCGATTCCCCCAATGAACGAGAGGTCCACAAATTGAGCGATCAAACCTTCCTACAGTTAGGATTGTCTCAAAACACCCACTTGGTCAAACCTTCTTACAGTTAGGACCACAGTCAAAATCCCCTCTCGATTCCCCCAATGAACGAGAGGTCCACAAATTGAGCGATCAAACCTTCCTACAGTTAGGATTGTCTCAAAACACCCACTTGGTCAAACCTTCTTACAGTTAGGACCACAGTCAAAATCCCCTCTCGATTCCCCCAATGAACGAGAGGTCCACAAATTGAGCGATCAAACCTTCCTACAGTTAGGATTGTCTCAAAACACCCACTTGGTCAAACCTTCTTACAGTTAGGACCACAGTCAAAATCCCCTCTCGATTCCCCCAATGAACGAGAGGTCCACAAATTGAGCGATCAAACCTTCCTACAGTTAGGATTGTCTCAAAACACCCACTTGGTCAAACCTTCTTACAGTTAGGACCACAGTCAAAATCCCCTCTCGATTCCCCCAATGAACGAGAGGTCCACAAATTGAGCGATCAAACCTTCCTACAGTTAGGATTGTCTCAAAACACCCACTTGGTCAAACCTTCTTACAGTTAGGACCACAGTCAAAATCCCCTCTCGATTCCCCCAATGAACGAGAGGTCCACAAATTGAGCGATCAAACCTTCCTACAGTTAGGATTGTCTCAAAACACCCACTTGGTCAAACCTTCTTACAGTTAGGACCACAGTCAAAATCCCCTCTCGATTCCCCCAATGAACGAGAGGTCCACAAATTGAGCGATCAAACCTTCCTACAGTTAGGATTGTCTCAAAACACCCACTTGGTCAAACCTTCTTACAGTTAGGACCACAGTCAAAATCCCCTCTCGATTCCCCCAATGAACGAGAGGTCCACAAATTGAGCGATCAAACCTTCCTACAGTTAGGATTGTCTCAAAACACCCACTTGGTCAAACCTTCTTACAGTTAGGACCACAGTCAAAATCCCCTCTCGATTCCCCCAATGAACGAGAGGTCCACAAATTGAGCGATCAAACCTTCCTACAGTTAGGATTGTCTCAAAACACCCACTTGGTCAAACCTTCTTACAGTTAGGACCACAGTCAAAATCCCCTCTCGATTCCCCCAATGAACGAGAGGTCCACAAATTGAGCGATCAAACCTTCCTACAGTTAGGATTGTCTCAAAACACCCACTTGGTCAAACCTTCTTACAGTTAGGACCACAGTCAAAATCCCCTCTCGATTCCCCCAATGAACGAGAGGTCCACAAATTGAGCGATCAAACCTTCCTACAGTTAGGATTGTCTCAAAACACCCACTTGGTCAAACCTTCTTACAGTTAGGACCACAGTCAAAATCCCCTCTCGATTCCCCCAATGAACGAGAGATCTCGCGGTGGTCCATGGATAAACCCCGGCGCAGGCAAAGAACCCACACAAAGCAAGAGACCACAAAACAGGATCTTGCGATTCGTTCGACAAACAAGGAGAAAGTTGTAATTTTCTTTATTTCTTGTGTTATTTGATTTTCGTTGTAACCGGATCTAAAAAAAGACCGGATCTTTGTAATCGATAAACTATTACAAGAATTTGCAATGGAATCAATGATGAAGAAAACAACGATTTTTCCCGCGAACAAGGATGAGACTATCTTTGACCAACGATTTTCCCCGCGAACAATCTGGCGACCACAGTGGGAGCCGACGATCTCGCTGACGAGATCGATGCGTCGCAGCCGCGGATTTCAATTCCGGTCATAGAGGAGATTGAGTACGAGTTCGACCAAACTAAGTTCGAGGAATACTTGTCCTCATCTGGATCAACCTCCCCCCGCAAGTCCAAGAAGTCCAAGTTCTCCTCCAGGAGAAAGGTTCGTTGGTATGAAGAAGTCGAAGCCACCAACGAAGATCTCGCCCCGTTTGATGCCAAAGTCGCATCGGGTGAGATTCCTCCAGTTTCCAACCAGGTCAGATCTGCTCTGGCCAACTCTTCTGCCACAGAGGGCGTGGTAGCTCTCTCGAAGAGAGCCCGCCAAAGGCAACGTCAACGCCTTGCGAAACAGTTCGCAAAGGCCATAGAGTCCGTTGACGGGATCCGCTACAACGTGGATCTGAAGAACAAAAGAGGCAAGCAGCCTCAACAATCAACGAATGGTGGTTCCTCCAAGCCACCAACAATGGAATGGGTCCGTGTCAAACGGAACCGATCGACGCTGGAGGAGCGCATTCGTAAACGTCGCGCACTATCAGCGCAGGCACGGGCTCAAGCTGAAAAAGCCCGTAGAAAGCTGCAGAAAGAGGTAGCCAAGAAGCCGCCACCAACTCGCAAAGTTTGGAGGCCGA
>NW_017973639.1:0-15092 GCF_001876935.1 Asparagus officinalis
CAGTCTAATACGTCGCGGGCTTGTTCACGTTCCGATTCCCTGGTATTTTGGGAAGCGGGGCGTGACAGGGGTTCTTAAAATCATACTACTTCCTCTTGCTTAAAGATTGCTAAAGTTTAGTAAGAGGAGAGCTCTCTTTTATTCTCTTATGGAAAAAAACACTTAGCCAATTTTTCATTAACCTTTCCATAAGAAAAAGAGCTCATATTTATAGAGTGAAATGTGTTCATGATATGAATGACTCATCCTATGAGTCATGCAATGAATCATCAAAAATTAATGATTAATCAAGTGAGTCATGCAATGAATCATCTTATGAATCATTACATTTCAAAACCATGTGCTAATAAACCATGTGCTCAAACCATACCACTAAGTGACTCATCTCATGACTCATTATACATAGTATGTATATTTCATAAATGAGAATACCAAATTATTATCACTAATACAGTATTTCATAAATACGGTATATAGTATTATTCCAATCTTTAATTAATTAGTCACTATATGACCAAATAAATCAAGAGTTGACCAAAAGTCAACTGTTGACCAAAAAGTCAACTAGTTGACTAAAAGTTAACTTTATGGGAAAAATACTGGAATTCATTTCCTAAGCACATAGCATTCCGATTTTACCGATATACATAACCGTTTATGTGTATCCGGAAGAAATCATATATGTGTATCAATCATACGCATCACTCCATAAATTGTGTTTCATAGGATTCAAGTACGCGCTTGGTGTGACTCTAGGGCCTAACTTAAAAAACTCGGTAGTGGATCATATCCATAAGTACAACAGATGTGCTAGCTACACATGAAGACCACCCGGGTATAAGTTGTGATAAAGGTCTGCAAGATGCTTATCCAATTTTATCAGGACCACTCAATGATAATACCGTACAGTCCGGTCTCTTCGTCAAACCATGTCAAACTATTGAGCCTAGGGTATGGCAAACTGTCAAACCCTAATAGCTTGATTAGTGTTTATTGATATTAAACTCATAACCTATAAGATCAAACTGACACTCAGTTTATCTTATTCACCTTGGCCAAGGATTTCCAGGCTATAGTTATATCAAACAATCTTATGACATCAACCCCTATACTGGGAGAGACGAATCCCTTCTTGGCATCTCAATATCTACTTATGTCTCGGGATGTACCCAACAAGAACCGTTATGCACAATTCAATAAGAACTGTGGTTAGGTAAAAGTCTAAATACATCTTTACTGACATATAAGATATTGCACTCATGCCTCAGGTCAAGAGACTACTATGTACTATATCACTTGAGAACTTCTATTTGACAGTTAAGTATATTACCAACTAGATGTTCTCGGCGAGTCGTTCAGTCAACTCATTCACTAATGAGTCACCTGTATACTGTATCTTGATGTCTCACATCAATGATCTAAGAGATTGATCATCTCCTTCAAAAGGAGAAATAAAGCATACACTAGTCTAAACCAAAGTGATGATGTCCTATCTCAACACTTCATCAACTAGGAACATTTTAGAATATACGTTACCGACTAATCAGATCTCTTCATTACGATCACTATCCGAAATGTCTGATAGTCTAGTATTTATTCTAAGGACATTATCTGTATATTTAGAACATCAGATAAATCTGACCAAAATAGCATACTATCATTTTGAACAAGGATGTTATATACATATAGGTCCTGTTACAATATACAATAATTGCCTGCAGGGCACCTATATCTAACAAACTCCCACTTGCACTAAGGCCAATTATAGTATCTAATACCCAATAGCTCAACAAGTTTCTCAAATTGTGAACGAGCAATTGCCTTTGTGAATGGATCTGCTATATTATCTTTTGTGTCTACTCTTTCAATCTTGATCTCCCGGCGATCAACTATCTCCCTGATCAAGTGATACTTCCTCAGAATGTGTCTGGACTTATGGTGAGATCGGGGTTCCTTTGTCAGAGCTATTGCAGCATTATTATCACAGTATAAAGGTACTGGATCTTTAATGGTGGGAACAACTTCCAGCTCTAAAAGGAACTTCCTCATCCAGACAGCTTCTTTAGCTGCATCATTAGCTGCAATGTATTCAGCTTCCATAGTCGAGTCTGCTACTGTATCCTGCTTGGAACTTTTCCAGCTGACAGCTCCTCTATTGAGGGTGAAAACATATCCTGATACAGACTTACTATCATCGATATCGCTCTGAAAGCTTGAGTCGGAAAAAGCCTCCATTCGGAGGTCACTTTTACCGTATATCAAAAATAACTCTTTAGTCCTTTTAAGGTACTTAAGTATATTCTTGACCGCTTTCCAGTGCTCTTCTCCATGATCAGATTGGTATCTACTTACCAAACTGAGTGAATAAGCGATATCTGGTCTAGTACATAACATGGCATACATGATCGATCCTACTGCCGAGGCATAAGGAATTAGACTCATGCGTTTCCTCTCTTCATCAGTCCGGGGAGACATCTTTTTAGAGAGGGAGATTCCAGGAGATGCAGGTACAAAACCTTTCTTGGAATTTTCCATGCTAAACCGTTTTAGCACTTTGCCAATGTATCTAGATTGCGATAATCCTAACATCCTTTTAGATCTATCTCTATAGATCTGAATACCCAGTATACAGGATGCTTCACCTAAATCTTTCATGGAAAATCTTTTTGATAGCCAAATTTTAACCGCTTGTAATGACGGTATGTCATTACCGATTAAGAGTATATCGTCTACATATAAAATAAGAAACGATATAATACTCCCAATTATCCTTTTATACACACATGGTTCATCTGGATTTTTGATGAAACCAAACTCTTTGATAGCATCATCAAAACAGATGTTCCATCTCCGTGATGCTTGCTTCAGTCCATAAATAGATTTAAGCAATCTACATGCTTTTCCACTGCTCCCACTAACTACAAAACCCTCTGGTTGCGTCATATATATGCACTCTTCTAAATCACCATTTAGAAATGCAGTTTTAACGTCCATTTGCCAGATCTCATAGTCATAGTGAGCAGCTATAGCAAGTAGGATCCGAATAGACTTGAGCATAGCCACTGGAGAAAAAGTTTCATCGTAGTCCAAACCAGGTCTTTGACGAAAACCTTTAGCTACCAGTCTAGCTTTAAAAGTCTCTACTTTTCCATCTACACCCAACTTTTTCTTAAACAACCATTTGCAACCTATGGGTATCACCCCTTTAGGAGCATTGTCTAATATCCATACTTTGTTGGTGTACATAGAGTCTATTTCAGATTTCATTGCATCATGCCAAGCAACAGAGTCCCTACTCTCAGAGGCTTGCTGATAACTTAAAGGTTCGTCATCATCTATGACGTGATCTAACATGCCACCTTCAACTAAAAAATTATATTGTGTCTTAGGTGCATGAGATCGCCTTGGATATCTGTGGAGTGGTTGAGGTTCTTCTGGTATAACTGAATTTGCTGGTTCCACTAATTTATCAGTAATATTTTGTATCTCTGAAATTTCTTCCAGTTCTACCATGCTCCCACTAATTTCTTTTTCAAGAAATTCCTTCTCTAAGAAGGTGGCATGCCGAGAAACAATTATCTTTTGTTCATCGATGTGGTAGAATTGATATCCAATGGAATTCCTTGGATATCCTACAAATTTGCATAATACTGAGCGTGCCTCTAACTTTTTGGGATCTTGCTTCTTTACATAAGCATGACATCCCCAAATCTTAATATAATTAAGATGTGGTTTCTTCCCACTCCATATCTCATATGGAGGTTTAGGCACTGCTTTAGTTGGAACCCTATTCAGTAAGTGTGTTGCTGTTTCTAATGCATACCCCCAGAATGAAAAAGGTAACTCAGTGTTACTCATCATGGAACGTACCATATCTAATAGGGTACGATTCCTTCTTTCTGACACGCCGTTAAGCTGTGGTGTAAAGGGTGGAGTAACCTGAGAGAGAATCCCATTCTCTTTTAAAATACCTAAGAATTCCGAGCTCAAGTATTCACCTCCTCGATCCGATCGAAGAATTTTAACTTTCTTGCCCGTTTGGTTCTCTACTTCATTTTTGTACTCGATAAATTTCTCAAGTGCTTCAGATTTGTGTTTCATCAAAAACACATGTCCAAACCTTGAAAAATCATCAGTAAAAGTAATAAAGTAGGAGTAGCCACCTCTGGCCATTGTAGACATAGGACCACATACATCACTATGTATCAGTCCTAAGAGTTCTGTAACTCTTACTCCAGTTCCTGTAAATGGAGTCTTGGTCATTTTACCTTTAAGACAAGACTTGCAAGTCTCATAAGACTCAAAGTCAAATGGATCTAAATATCCATGCTTATGAAGCTCGCCAAGTCTTTCTTTATTAATGTGACCAAGTCTGCAATGCCATAAGAAAGCGTCATTCATAACTGAGTGCTTTCTTTTATTAGTGTGATAAGTGTTCAGAATTGTATTTTGATTAAGAATATAGATGCCATTGCACAATGTTCCATAAGCAATCAACTTTTGATTAAATATGATATTCATAACATTGTTCTCCAACTTAAATACATATCCATCTTTATCTAATAAAGATATGGATATTATATTACACATCATAGTTGGTACAAAATAGCAGCTATTTAAAATCAAAACGTTTCCATTTGGTAAAGCTAGATGAAAATCCCCTACTGCAAGTGCTGCAACTATTGCACCATTACCAACTTGCATAGTCATCTCTCCAGCTCCAAGTTTTCTATAACTTTTAAGTCCCTGTAACAAATTACAGATGTGAGATCCTGATCCGGTATCTAATACCCAGGATGTATGATTTATAGAAAAACAATTCTGAGTAACAAACACACCTGTAGATGAAGCAACAACTTGCTTATTCTTGGTGAGTGAGGCTAGGTATTCTGGGCAGTTCCTTTTCCAATGTCCTGACTTATGACAATGGAAGCATTCTGCTGTCATCATTTTTGCCTTTCCTTTATCCTTCTTGACAGCCTTCTTAACACCTTTCCTTGGTTTAGTAGTTTTCTTCATTCCTTTTTTCTTAGCAACCAATTTGCCAGAAGAGGAAGAAGATTGCCCTATAGCCAAGACTGGTGTTTGTCCCTTTTTCAAAGAACTTTCTTCCTGTCTTAACAAATTAAGCAAGGCAGGAAGAGTGGGCTCCAGATCCATCATCAAAAACTGTGATATGAATCGGGAGTATGCTGGTGTCAAGGACTGCAGAATGATATCTGTATATCTATCTGCATCTAGGCCTACGTTCAAAAGTTCAAGCTCATTGACATAGGCGATCATTTTGAGGACATGATCCCCAACAGAAGATCCCACAGTCATTTTCGTCTGGAACAGATTCCTAGACGCCGCGTACTTCATTTGTCGCGGTTGCTCGCCATACAGTTCTTCTGTATTACGAAATATGGATCTGATATCCATATTCTCATGTTGTCTCTGATGGACCAAATCCATAGAGGCAATGGTGAGGCATTGAGCAAGTGAACAATCTTTATCCCATGTATTGCGGATTTCAGTTTCCGCTATAGTGGGTTCTAGGCCTAGAACAGGTTCGGGCGCAGTGAGGACATATGCTACTTTGTCATAAGTTAGGGCAATTTTAACATTCCTCAACCAGTCTTTGTAATTAGGACCGGTTAACTTGTTCTGTTCCAATATGAGTTTTAAACCAGACATAATGGCCTGAAAGAGAGAGAAAAGGTATTTTAGCAGATGTTCAATACATAAAATAGATTTGGTTTATTTTTATCTAAGTTATGCCTCCCACTATTTTTCGAGTCCCTCAAAACCTTATAATAGGTGATCGGAAAACAACTCATTGTTTTCAAGTGGGATCAAGATCCAATTATCATTGAATGCATCAACCTTGGCGTATGTCAACAAATTAACACATTCAATAATTGGTAGACAACTTTTGTCTTTTACACTCTTGTAATTCTTGATATGATTTTACCCCTAGTCTTTTATGACCTTGACGTATGCCAACAAATCATAAAATGCTAGTCAAGTTTGTACCCATCATTTCTTGACTGGCTTAAATTTAACTTATGCAAACTCTTGACGTATGCCAACAAAGTTGCATAACCAACTTAAGCTATCCTTATATCTTATATACAGATGAATACTATTTAGCCATAGAATAGTTATGCCTTGACGTATGCCAACAAACATAGTATTTATAAGCTTAATAGTATTTAACTAAAATGATGGAGGGCTACGGACGATTTCTCAAATCTTTTACCGTAATCGAACTTGATATAGTTTAAAGATGCTCTATATTTATACTTGCAACAATTAAACTAGCCAGGAAAGCGCAAGATTGGTGGGAGGGTTCCGAGCTATTCACCGGGAATATTTATCGGACCTTAATTAAGTAACCACTTCTCTTTAAGACTATAGCGCGAAAGATTGGGCATCACCCCTAATCTTAAGTTGGGCATCACCCCATGAGCTATATCTCATAATTACTTTCCTTGACACTAGTTAAAAGCTCATTCTAAATACATCTCTTTTAACTGCTTTAGGTTTATTTATCTTTCACACTAACACTATGTTAATGTCGATCTCACCACTCTATGGTCAATAAACTCTTATTGCCATGTCTCACAAAGTTTAAAAAATG
Source organism: Asparagus officinalis (assembly GCF_001876935.1). Classification (NCBI taxonomy): domain Eukaryota; kingdom Viridiplantae; phylum Streptophyta; class Magnoliopsida; order Asparagales; family Asparagaceae; genus Asparagus; species Asparagus officinalis. The sequence goes on from NW_017973639.1 coordinate 6,623, forward strand.
AGTTTTTATAATAAAAACTATTCTCTAGTGAGATAGAGATATAAACTTTGCAAAAAATAGCACCCAATTGTATTGACATCTACAATTTGGGGCACAACCAACATATCAACATATGTAATGTAAAACTTATATAGAATGGTAGTGGACAACTAAAGAAAATAAAATGCAACTACACTAATTACATTTTAGCAAGCCATATGCAACTCCTTGCGGTGCTTGTTCCCTTGCAAACTCTGTATTATTACAATCATATAAACATAGGACGTGCAAGCCCCATTTATAATGGAAAAACCATCTCGTAGGATGGGTAATAATATTGCATTAAATATAAAGCAAAAGCTATAAATGAAATAACTAAACTAAGCAACCATACCCCCCCACACCCGAACAAGGGCCTATACCCGTAGGCGTAGCCCATGATCGGTGAGCAAGTGCCTAAACCCGTAGGCGTAGCCCATGCTCGGGGAGGGAAGAGGTCGTAAATAATTATTACATTTCTAACTTTATTACATCAATACAAAACATACAAGAGAATAGTTGTCCACTACCATCCATAAACATAACATCCATGCAAGATGATAAATCATATAACTTAATCAACATTAAGAAATATGCATCTATCTAGTTATGCAACATATTGGAAACTAGATAGCATAAGGATTATCCAAACTCAAAAAAGACTAACAAGCTTCTAACATACAACTACACTAGTTGTAATTAATTATTTTATAAAATAACTTGAATTAATTAACTAGTTTCATGTAAACTAGAAATTAGAAGCAAGAACAAGGTCCTCCATGAGTTAGATGTACATGTTAAGATTCAATTAGATAGAACCATAGCTCTGATACCATGAAGGAAATCGTGCTATGTCTACATGCATAATACACAGCGGAAGACATGTATGTACAAAAATACTAAGCATGTAGAGAGCATGAAATATTCATATGGATCGTCTAATTAAATCTAACATGATCCTTATTATTAAGTGAGCATACAAGAGTTAGAAAGTCATACTTTCGTAGCGTGATTCGATGGAAGATCGAATAACCCCTAGCTCTTGCTCCTTGTAGTAGAAAATCTCCTTGTAGTGGATCTCCAAGTCTTCAAGTGAGCTTGATAAAATGGGAGTCTTCTTAAGACACAAGGCAAGATATCCACCCCGGGGTTCTTAAAATCCTACTACTTCCTCTTGCTCAAAGATTGCTAAAGTTTAGTAAGAGGAGAGCTCTCTTTTATTCTCTTATGGAAAAAACACTTAGCCAATTTTTCATTAACCTTTCCATAAGAAAAAGAGCTCATATTTATAGAGTGAAATGTGTTCATGATATGAATGACTCATCCTATGAGTCATGCAATGAATCATCAAAAATTAATGATTAATCAAGTGAGTCATGCAATGAATCATCTTATGAATCATTACATTTCAAAACCATGTGCTAATAAACCATGTGCTCAAACCATACCACTAAGTGACTCATCTCATGACTCATTATACATGGTATGTGTATTTCATAAATGAGAATACCAAATTATTATCACTAATACAGTATTTCATAAATACGGTATATAGTATTATTCCAATCTTTAACTAATTAGTCACTATATGACCAAATAAATCAAGAGTTGACCAAAAGTCAACTGTTGACCAAAAAGTCAACTAGTTGACTAAAAGTTAACTTTATGGGAAAAATACTGGAATTCATTTCCTAAGCACATAGCATTCCGATTTTACCGATATACATAACCGTTTATGTGTATCCGGAAGAAATCATATATGCGTATCAATCATACGCATCACTCCATAAATTGTGTTTCATAGGATTCAAGTACGCGCTTGGTGTGACTCTAGGGCCCAACTTAAAAAACTCGGTAGTGGATCATATCCATAAGTACAACAGAGGTGCTAGCTACACATGAAGACCACCCGGGTATAAGTTGTGATAAAGGTCTGCAAGATGCTTATCCAATTTTATCAGGACCACTCAATGATAATACCGTACAGTCCGGTCTCTTCGTCAAACCATGTCAAACTATTGAGCCTAGGGTATGGCAAACTGTCAAACCCTAATAGCTTGATTAGTGTTTATTGATATTAAACTCATAACCTATAAGATCAAACTGACACTCAGTTTATCTTATTCACCTTGGCCAAGGATTTCCAGGCTATAGTTATATCAAACAATCTTATGACATCAACCCCTATACTGGGAGAGACGAATCCCTTCTTGGCATCTCAATATCTACTTATGTCTCGGGATGTACCCAACAAGAACCGTTATGCACAATTCAATAAGAACTGTGGTTAGGTAAAAGTCTAAATACATCTTTACTGACATATAAGATATTGCACTCATGCCTCAGGTCAAGAGACTACTATGTACTATATCACTTGAGAACTTCTATTTGACAGTTAAGTATATTACCAACTAGATGTTCTCGGCGAGTCGTTCAGTCAACTCATTCACTAATGAGTCACCTGTATACTGTATCTTGATGTCTCACATCAATGATCTAAGAGATTGATCATCTCCTTCAAAAGGAGAAATAAAGCATACACTAGTCTAAACCAAAGTGATGATGTCCTATCTCAACACTTCATCAACTAGGAACATTTTAGAATATACGTTACCGACTAATCAGATCTCTTCATTACGATCACTATCCGAAATGTCTGATAGTCTAGTATTTATTCTAAGGACATTATCTGTATATTTAGAACATCAGATAAATCTGACCAAAATAGCATACTATCATTTTGAACAAGGATGTTATATACATATAGGTCCTGTTACAATATACAATAATTGCCTGCAGGGCACCTATATCTAACAAACTCCCACTTGCACTAAGGCCAATTATAGTATCTAATACCCAATAGCTCAACAAGTTTCTCAAATTGTGAACGAGCAATTGCCTTTGTGAATGGATCTGCTATATTATCTTTTGTGTCTACTCTTTCAATCTTGATCTCCCGGCGATCAACTATCTCCCTGATCAAGTGATACTTCCTCAGAATGTGTCTGGACTTATGGTGAGATCGGGGTTCCTTTGTCAGAGCTATTGCAGCATTATTATCACAGTATAAAGGTACTGGATCTTTAATGGTGGGAACAACTTCCAGCTCTAAAAGGAACTTCCTCATCCAGACAGCTTCTTTAGCTGCATCATTAGCTGCAATGTATTCAGCTTCCATAGTCGAGTCTGCTACTGTATCCTGCTTGGAACTTTTCCAGCTGACAGCTCCTCTATTGAGGGTGAAAACATATCCTGATACAGACTTACTATCATCGATATCGCTCTGAAAGCTTGAGTCGGAAAAAGCCTCCATTCGGAGGTCACTTTTACCGTATATCAAAAATAACTCTTTAGTCCTTTTAAGGTACTTAAGTATATTCTTGACCGCTTTCCAGTGCTCTTCTCCATGATCAGATTGGTATCTACTTACCAAACTGAGTGAATAAGCGATATCTGGTCTAGTACATAACATGGCATACATGATCGATCCTACTGCCGAGGCATAAGGAATTAGACTCATGCGTTTCCTCTCTTCATCAGTCCGGGGAGACATCTTTTTAGAGAGGGAGATTCCAGGAGATGCAGGTACAAAACCTTTCTTGGAATTTTCCATGCTAAACCGTTTTAGCACTTTGCCAATGTATCTAGATTGCGATAATCCTAACATCCTTTTAGATCTATCTCTATAGATCTGAATACCCAGTATACAGGATGCTTCACCTAAATCTTTCATGGAAAATCTTTTTGATAGCCAAATTTTAACCGCTTGTAATGACGGTATGTCATTACCGATTAAGAGTATATCGTCTACATATAAAATAAGAAACGATATAATACTCCCAATTATCCTTTTATACACACATGGTTCATCTGGATTTTTGATGAAACCAAACTCTTTGATAGCATCATCAAAACAGATGTTCCATCTCCGTGATGCTTGCTTCAGTCCATAAATAGATTTAAGCAATCTACATGCTTTTCCACTGCTCCCACTAACTACAAAACCCTCTGGTTGCGTCATATATATGCACTCTTCTAAATCACCATTTAGAAATGCAGTTTTAACGTCCATTTGCCAGATCTCATAGTCATAGTGAGCAGCTATAGCAAGTAGGATCCGAATAGACTTGAGCATAGCCACTGGAGAAAAAGTTTCATCGTAGTCCAAACCAGGTCTTTGACGAAAACCTTTAGCTACCAGTCTAGCTTTAAAAGTCTCTACTTTTCCATCTACACCCAACTTTTTCTTAAACAACCATTTGCAACCTATGGGTATCACCCCTTTAGGAGCATTGTCTAATATCCATACTTTGTTGGTGTACATAGAGTCTATTTCAGATTTCATTGCATCATGCCAAGCAACAGAGTCCCTACTCTCAGAGGCTTGCTGATAACTTAAAGGTTCGTCATCATCTATGACGTGATCTAACATGCCACCTTCAACTAAAAAATTATATTGTGTCTTAGGTGCATGAGATCGCCTTGGATATCTGTGGAGTGGTTGAGGTTCTTCTGGTATAACTGAATTTGCTGGTTCCACTAATTTATCAGTAATATTTTGTATCTCTGAAATTTCTTCCAGTTCTACCATGCTCCCACTAATTTCTTTTTCAAGAAATTCCTTCTCTAAGAAGGTGGCATGCCGAGAAACAATTATCTTTTGTTCATCGATGTGGTAGAATTGATATCCAATGGAATTCCTTGGATATCCTACAAATTTGCATAATACTGAGCGTGCCTCTAACTTTTTGGGATCTTGCTTCTTTACATAAGCATGACATCCCCAAATCTTAATATAATTAAGATGTGGTTTCTTCCCACTCCATATCTCATATGGAGGTTTAGGCACTGCTTTAGTTGGAACCCTATTCAGTAAGTGTGTTGCTGTTTCTAATGCATACCCCCAGAATGAAAAAGGTAACTCAGTGTTACTCATCATGGAACGTACCATATCTAATAGGGTACGATTCCTTCTTTCTGACACGCCGTTAAGCTGTGGTGTAAAGGGTGGAGTAACCTGAGAGAGAATCCCATTCTCTTTTAAAATACCTAAGAATTCCGAGCTCAAGTATTCACCTCCTCGATCCGATCGAAGAATTTTAACTTTCTTGCCCGTTTGGTTCTCTACTTCATTTTTGTACTCGATAAATTTCTCAAGTGCTTCAGATTTGTGTTTCATCAAAAACACATGTCCAAACCTTGAAAAATCATCAGTAAAAGTAATAAAGTAGGAGTAGCCACCTCTGGCCATTGTAGACATAGGACCACATACATCACTATGTATCAGTCCTAAGAGTTCTGTAACTCTTACTCCAGTTCCTGTAAATGGAGTCTTGGTCATTTTACCTTTAAGACAAGACTTGCAAGTCTCATAAGACTCAAAGTCAAATGGATCTAAATATCCATGCTTATGAAGCTCGCCAAGTCTTTCTTTATTAATGTGACCAAGTCTGCAATGCCATAAGAAAGCGTCATTCATAACTGAGTGCTTTCTTTTATTAGTGTGATAAGTGTTCAGAATTGTATTTTGATTAAGAATATAGATGCCATTGCACAATGTTCCATAAGCAATCAACTTTTGATTAAATATGATATTCATAACATTGTTCTCCAACTTAAATACATATCCATCTTTATCTAATAAAGATATGGATATTATATTACACATCATAGTTGGTACAAAATAGCAGCTATTTAAAATCAAAACGTTTCCATTTGGTAAAGCTAGATGAAAATCCCCTACTGCAAGTGCTGCAACTATTGCACCATTACCAACTTGCATAGTCATCTCTCCAGCTCCAAGTTTTCTATAACTTTTAAGTCCCTGTAACAAATTACAGATGTGAGATCCTGATCCGGTATCTAATACCCAGGATGTATGATTTATAGAAAAACAATTCTGAGTAACAAACACACCTGTAGATGAAGCAACAACTTGCTTATTCTTGGTGAGTGAGGCTAGGTATTCTGGGCAGTTCCTTTTCCAATGTCCTGACTTATGACAATGGAAGCATTCTGCTGTCATCATTTTTGCCTTTCCTTTATCCTTCTTGACAGCCTTCTTAACACCTTTCCTTGGTTTAGTAGTTTTCTTCATTCCTTTTTTCTTAGCAACCAATTTGCCAGAAGAGGAAGAAGATTGCCCTATAGCCAAGACTGGTGTTTGTCCCTTTTTCAAAGAACTTTCTTCCTGTCTTAACAAATTAAGCAAGGCAGGAAGAGTGGGCTCCAGATCCATCATCAAAAACTGTGATATGAATCGGGAGTATGCTGGTGTCAAGGACTGCAGAATGATATCTGTATATCTATCTGCATCTAGGCCTACGTTCAAAAGTTCAAGCTCATTGACATAGGCGATCATTTTGAGGACATGATCCCCAACAGAAGATCCCACAGTCATTTTCGTCTGGAACAGATTCCTAGACGCCGCGTACTTCATTTGTCGCGGTTGCTCGCCATACAGTTCTTCTGTATTACGAAATATGGATCTGATATCCATATTCTCATGTTGTCTCTGATGGACCAAATCCATAGAGGCAATGGTGAGGCATTGAGCAAGTGAACAATCTTTATCCCATGTATTGCGGATTTCAGTTTCCGCTATAGTGGGTTCTAGGCCTAGAACAGGTTCGGGCGCAGTGAGGACATATGCTACTTTGTCATAAGTTAGGGCAATTTTAACATTCCTCAACCAGTCTTTGTAATTAGGACCGGTTAACTTGTTCTGTTCCAATATGAGTTTTAAACCAGACATAATGGCCTGAAAGAGAGAGAAAAGGTATTTTAGCAGATGTTCAATACATAAAATAGATTTGGTTTATTTTTATCTAAGTTATGCCTCCCACTATTTTTCGAGTCCCTCAAAACCTTATAATAGGTGATCGGAAAACAACTCATTGTTTTCAAGTGGGATCAAGATCCAATTATCATTGAATGCATCAACCTTGGCGTATGTCAACAAATTAACACATTCAATAATTGGTAGACAACTTTTGTCTTTTACACTCTTGTAATTCTTGATATGATTTTACCCCTAGTCTTTTATGACCTTGACGTATGCCAACAAATCATAAAATGCTAGTCAAGTTTGTACCCATCATTTCTTGACTGGCTTAAATTTAACTTATGCAAACTCTTGACGTATGCCAACAAAGTTGCATAACCAACTTAAGCTATCCTTATATCTTATATACAGATGAATACTATTTAGCCATAGAATAGTTATGCCTTGACGTATGCCAACAAACATAGTATTTATAAGCTTAATAGTATTTAACTAAAATGATGGAGGGCTACGGACGATTGTAAATAAATTTATTAATTTAAAGGATTATTTTTGAATGTGTGATTTTCGTTTTAATTATGTGATATGCCATGATATCGTTGCACATGATTGGTTGTACTTATTGTTTGCTATTGTGTTTGAGAACCCCTAGCAGTTCATGACTTAGTGACCTCGTGCGTCATGAACAGACTTAGTGACATGTGTGAGTGTGTTGATTGAGTTTAGGTGGTGAACCCGAGTTAATAGAGATTATGGTTGATTTAGAAAATACAAGAGAGTTGGGATGGGAAAGTCCATGTTCATGTGATCGGATAAGGCTGTTGATGTATCTTCCAGGCCTCCCCATGATCCAGTGTAGCTTGGGGTTGGTTTGTTGGGTCAAAGTGGAGCCGGTGTAGCCACTTTGGTCCGTGAGCTTGATATTCACCTGATTCTTGCTTGAGTTCGAACCAGGCCGGAATCGGATTGCGTGTAGCCCTCTGACCGATCCAGTGTAGCGGCGTATTGGGTGCACGTAGAGGATTTGTGAACAGCCAGTTATCTGATGACAGGAGCGTTGACTCTGTGTGAGATGTGGACCAGTGACCTGTTATAGAATGACTAGTTACCTGATCTTGTTATTTAAGGTGATTAGGATTCTTGTGTGAGATGTAGGCCAGTCGTAATTCTTTCATACATAGATCGGGATTAATATTTAATTATCTACAATTTGAGACATACGGTATATACATGAGGGTTTCCTTGTTTGGATTATTTCGCTCGACGTACTACGTCTCGAATTGTGGATTTTAAGTATTAATTCCATCTATTGTATGATCTTGTGATTTGGATGATTAGACTGATCGCTAGCTGCATGATCTCGTTACCTGATCGATTTTGGATGCTTTATGTCTATCGTGTTTTAGTAGTGAATTTGTATGTTGATTTTGTTGGATTTCCAGTTGCACGTTTTTTTGTCATTTCTGTTATCGTATCATTTCTCGCTTTGGATTTCCGTTTGTTCTATTTTCTTTGTGGGGTCGGGTCTTGCCGTGCGCCATGCACCTGACGTACACCTGTTTTCTCTGGTGTACGTCAGACTTAGAGGAAGAACGGGTCCAGCCGGGAGATCGTCAGGAGCCAGAGGATTTTCAGCAAGAGTGCCTTGCAGACGTAGCAGAAGAAGAA
>NW_017973640.1:0-3636 GCF_001876935.1 Asparagus officinalis
AAGATGAGAATGAACGGGAAGAGGAAAACGCCAACATGAACATCCCTCCCGTCAACAACAATAATGGAAACGGTCCCATGGATGATAATGCAAAAGAGGACCACGTTACCTCTCCCCAAAGCCACTCGAAGACAGGTACGAGTGAAGACAAGAAGATGAAGGTCTTGGAGAGCAAAATCAACGCGTTGATGAATGCTCAAGAAGTGAAAAGGTCCGGCATACCATGTCCATACCCAAGGGAGTGGGAATCAATTCCATATCCGGCAAAGTTCAATTTAATCAACTTTACGCCGTTTGATGGAAAGGGTTCCCCTACCCAACACTTAATATATTTTAAGTCTCACTTAGGAATAATCTCCGGCAATGAACCCTTGATGATACGGTCATTCGTTGGCACTCTTCGCGGAGCGGCCTTCGATTGGTATCGTCGCCTCAAGCCGGGAAGTATCAGCAGTTGGGATGACATGGAGGATATGTTTCTGACGAACTTCTTTGACGACGACACTGAGGTCTCAATCGGCACTCTGTTTGATGAGAAACAGAAGAATGAGGAGACAGTCGAAAACTTTGTGAAGAGGTTCCGAAATAAAGCAATGAATTGTAGGGATCCAGTCAGCGAAGATTTCATCCTCGAGACCTGTCATAACAATCTTTCATTGGACATCCTGGAAGCCATGGGAATGGCACCGCCAAAGACCTGGAAGGACTTGAAGGTGCGAGGAGAACGAGCCGAACGATTCCTTAAAAGGAAGAAGGCGGAAAGGGGTCAAATAGCTAATAATGCTCCGCAACCAAATTTTGTCCCTAGGGGTAAAGGAAAAGCACATGCAAATGCCGTGAACGCAAATCAAACGTTCAAAGTGCAAGCGCAACCACAACCGCAACAGCAGCAGCAAAAGGCGCCTCAACAATCAAGGTGGCAACAGCAGACCCAGAAGCCAAAAGCCTCGGAGCCGAAGTTCCCAAAAGTCTACTCGTTCAAAGAGGATGAAGTTCCCGGTATCTTCAAGTACCTCATTGAGAATAACAAGATCAAATTGCCTCCAGTCCAGGATCAGGAAGATGCTAAGAGAATCAATGATCCAAAATACTGCGCATTTCATAGAGCGGTACACCATCCTACCAAGGCGTGCTATGCCCTAAAGGACAAGATCCAAGCTCTAATTGATGTCGGCGTCATCACCATGAAGCAGCCGAAGGAGAAGAGAGTGGGAGCAAATGCGGTATCAATTAGTTTCGGTTCTTTTCCCTTAAACTGGTTCCAGCATGAACCAGTAATAAATGCAGCAGTTGGGTTCATCCAGATTTGATTGGAGATGAGCAATGGACTGGAACCTCTTCCAAGAAAAAGTCAAAAGGAAAGGGTAAGTCTTGTTATGGAGCTTCTGCTATTCCAGGAGAAGATGACGAAGAAATTCCCGCCTTCCCGCTTTCTGAAGATGAACAGGAAGCCTTTGCAACCCGGAGTGGGAATGAGTATCACTACAAGTACCCGGATGCTTCCGAGCAATTAGGTACCAAAACCGCTCCTTCCAAGACATTGGCAGAACTGGGAATTGCAGCAATTCCCCCAACGCCTGTAGCTGCGGAGAAAGTCCAGCAGAAGGAGAAAGGGAAAGAACCTTTACGTCAAGAAGCCCAAAACCCGAGGCAGTCTCGATTCAATCACCCGATTGGGAGAGACAAACCGGGAAATGCAAGCTCTCTACCCCATTTTGACATCATGGCGCAGTTGGCCAATATCCCGGCTAGGATAACCCTATACGAGCTATTGCGTCTTTCCAAGGATACAAGGAAAGCATTACAAGAGGCCTTGAGCGACTCTGAAGCTTTCTTAACTCGAATCAAGCCATCTCCTGAAGGACCAGAGCCGTCAGCTCAACACTGCAATCTCGCGGCGCATCATTTTCCATGCATCTCTTTTACCAAAGAAGACATGCAGACGAAAAACTCAAAGCATGATCGGCCTTTGTATTTCACAGGGCACATTGGCTCCAGCATGGTCAACCGGATCCAAGTTGATCCGGGTTCTGCTGTTAGCATCATGCCATTCCGACTGATGCATCATCTCGGAATCCCGACTAGCAAACTAGCCTCCACCGGCACTACGATTTACGGATTCAACACCAGCGGGTCCAGACCCTTGGGGAAGATCCGAATCAAATGCCAGATCAGGGATTTAAAATCAGAAGTTACTTGCTACGTGATTGATGCAGAAACGTCCTATAACTTACTGTTGGGTCGACCTTGGATCCACGGTAACCTTATAGTCCCGTCAACTCTGCATCAATGCCTCAAGTACGTGGACTCAAATAATGAAGTCAAGACGGTGGTCGCGGATAAGCAACCGTTTAAGGGATTGGAGAATTATTTCACCGATTCCCTTCTATACGGCGCTGAATCCGATACTGAATCACCGGCCCAAGGAACGGACAACGGAGATGAAGCTGACACCGAATCCGGGTTTGATTATGATGGTGGTTTTGTACTTAATGACATTGTACCCATTGTAATCAATCTTGACGATGATAAATCATCGGAAAGTAGTTGTAATTGGCAACTTGCCGAAGAACTATCAATAAACGATGATTTAGAGTACTCGATGTGTCTTGATAATGTCACTAAAAAGCTTTATGATAACCCTGATTTGTATATGCCTCTTCAATCATTTTGCATGACGAAAAAGCAGGTACAAGATCCATGCGGAGCAACACTTGTCATCCCCGCGGGAATAGGGGGTGGAAAAGAAGTCGTCTACGGCAAAGGAAAAGAAGCTCCAATACCCGATCACTTCTTAGAAGAAGAAGACGATGAAGATAAACCTGCCCCTCATCTATTTAGATATGACGCAAAAGCGCGCGATCTAATGGAGAAGTATGGGTATGACTTCACACTTGGAGAAGGTCTTTGCTTCGGTCGAGGTCCGCGAGTTCCACCTCGAATGGCCTATGTACCAAAGGGAAAACCTGATGATTATTATCGCCACAAAAGAGGTCTTGGCTATGTCTCCTCATCCGACGACGAATATTGCTGGCAAGTCATCGATCAAATTGCTAACAAGGCTAGAAAAGGATACTCTTCTGACTCTTCGGCTTGGGGTTCCGACGCTAGCCTTGGTGAAATGTTCAAAAAGTTAATGTCGAACATGGTTACGGTCGATCCTACCACAATAGAGGAAGACGACCAGATGCCGACATGGGAAGATCCATGGGTTCATCACCTAAACATGCAGTATGGTGATAGGTTCGAACAAAGAGAACCTCCTACCGAAGATCAAGTACTCCAGGTGAATATGGATAGCGAAGATAATCCGAAGCCTATATTCATTAGCGACAGCCTCCCGCCTAAAGAGAAAGAGGAGTTAATCTCTCTTATTAGGGAATACATCGATGTGTTTGCCTGGAATTATGAAGACATGCCAGGGCTCGATCCAAATGTAGCAGTGCATCGTCTCAATATCAAGACGGATGTCAAACCTGTCAAACAACAACAAAGACGGTTTCGTCCGCAAATGATGGAAGCAATCGAGGCCGAAGTTAAAAAGCTTATTGACTCGGGCTTCGTTAGGGAAGAGCAGCATCCAGAGTGGCTTGCCAATATTGTCCCAGTCCTTAAAAAGAACGGGAAGATCAGGGT